>NC_037668.1:208663473-208713262 GCF_003255815.1 Theropithecus gelada | reverse complement strand
TTTTTTTTGACACGGAGTCTCGCTCTGTCGCCCAGGCTGGAGCGCAGTGGCGCGATCTTGGCTCACTGCAAGCTCCGCCTCCCGGGTTTACGCCATTCTCCTGCCTTGGCCTCCAGAGTAGCTGGGACTACAGGCGCCCGCTACCTCGCCCGGCTAATTTTTTTGTATTTTTAGTAGAGACGGGGTTTCACCGTGTTAGCCAGGATGGTCTCGATCTCCTGACCTCGTGATCCACCCGCCTCGGCCTCCCAAAGTGCTGGGATTACAGGTGTGAGCCACCGCGCCTGGCCCGCCTTCTGGATCTTGGAGCCGGAGAGCTCAAGGCTTCTCACCTGGAATTTCCCAGCTCTGGGGCAGGGTTGCAGCCAAAGGGATGAGTTTCTTTAAGGGATCCAGGCAGAGGAACTGATGCACAGCTTAGGGGTGGCCATGGGATGCCCCTTCACACCTGAGAGGGTTTAAGTCAGCAGCCCAGGGAGCAGGAGCCAGAGCAATGGAGTAAGCCAGCTGCCGTGGGGCTCTTAGAAAACTAGGGCTCATCTCGCCCTGTAGGAACTCTGGCCGGCTACTACTTTAACCCCTTTTGCTCTTCCCTGACAGGGTTTTTTTGTGTCCTCTATGTAGGGAAGGATACGAAGAGGTCACTTTGATCTTGATTAGTTTAACAAGTTCTAGATAAGAAGATTTCAGATCTTCCTTACCAACTCACCCTGGTATCACAGCCCTCTTGGTCTTCCTTGTACCTAACTGAAAGTTATTCTCAATACCTTGTGACAATGCTTGCATTATTTTCCCGGATCAGTATTTGACTTTGCACTGTTCTTTGACTGTTTATGAGCTTAGCTCTGAACCAGTCTACTGGGTTCAAGTCCTGGCCCAGTCAGACATTTATTCAATAGATATTTATTGAACATCTATGATGTGCTATACACTCATCTGGGCACTGAAGAAACAGCTATCAACCTTTGCCCTCATTCTAATGGTAGACACTGGCAATAAACAACAAATAAGTAAAAAAAAAAAAAGCATTTTTTTCATCAGCTATATGACCCTGTGCTTGCATAACTTCTTGGGGGCCTGATTTTTTGGATTTTTAAAATGCCAGACAACAATAGTATTATCCTGAGAAGTTTGCTGTGAGCATTGAATGTATTAATACACATAGTGTGGGATGATACTTACAAAGGGCCATAGAAAACTGCCTAGTCAAAATAGCCATTCAGGAAGTGTTAAGCGCACTGTTAGCTGCTCTTGCTTGTTTCTCCAGCAGCATCCTGAAACCTTTTTGGGCAGGCTCGATTGATTTTTTCTCTGGCACCCCAGATCAGCCACACACTAGCCTGTGTGACCTCAGTCTTCCCATTTGATGGGTGGGAATTGAAGTCTCCCTCTTCAGGTGAGGACTGACAGAGCAGATTGACATGGGCATGCCTGCTGGGAGGTGCTCAGAACAGGAGTCCTGGGGTCTAGTCTTACCCAGTTCTTGGAGGCAGCCTCCTGGAAGCACTTATGTGTCTGCTGTTATTTCTGTAATTCCTGATTTATTGCTGTTGCCATGTTTGTTCTTTGAGAGTCCTTCCACTTCAGCTTTATGATGGATAAATCCTTAGTCACAGTCAATTCCTCACACTGAGCAACCTTGGAGCTAAACTCTTTGAATTCATGTTTACTTATGTCATCAGATTGAGCGAAGGAGTTTATAGCTTTCTGTTTTGGGACAAGGACATTGAACCAACTGGTTCTGATGCAGAAATGATACGGGTGAGTGGCATATAATGCCATGTTTAAGTAAGCATGTCTACATGAGGGGTCTTAGGCTGTCGAGAGAATTCTGTCCTGCAGATATGGGACTGGGTGTGTGAGCTCCTGTCAGGACATACACAGGGACTCCTGTGGGAAGGTGTCAGGCCAGCTTAGCTCAGGGCTCATTTCAGACACACAGGGCCTTCAAACACAGGGACTGAGCTTTAGTTGAGGCTTGAGGGCCTGGGAGCCCAGGATGTGTAAGGGAAGGGGGTTGCCAAGCACTGAGTTTGGGCAAGTCTGGGCTGGCCTGGGCTATGGGGTCCAGAACTGGGAACCACCATCCCTCTCCTGGGCAAAGGACGGCCACAGAGCAAGGGAAGGTCTGCAACACTGAGAGGAGGCTTGGGACACCTCGCGGGTCTAGGGAAGGGTCAGGCAAGAGACTGGGCAAGATACAGGAGTAGGTCTGGAGGCACTGCCTGGCTCCATGGTGTGTGTGACTGGAGGATGGCACGGAAGAAGCCCTTTATACAGAACAGGGGCAGCGCTTACAGCCCCAGGAAACCACAGGGAGAGAACCAGCCTGGGCAGATGTCAGCAGGAGCTGTATGAGGATGTGGCTTCCTTGCCAGCCGTCGGACTCCCAGGACTACTGAGGTCCCTTGAAAGCAGTGCAGCCTGCAGCCCCATCCCCTGATGCTCAAATTGTGGCCGCACTGAACAGTCACAGAGCCTAGGTCTGAATGCTTCTAGGAGCAGAGGAGTCATTACCTCCACACATAGCCTATTTGATCCATTCTTGATTTTTTTCCCACCAGATTTTTTTGAGGCACAACTCATGCAATGAAATGTGCAGATCTGAAATGTACGGTTCAATAACCTTTCACATTTGCATCCACCTGTGCAATCATTTCCCAGATCCAGGTAGAGAACATTTCCATCACCCCAGAAAGTCTCTCCATGCAGGCCGGGTGTGGTGGCTTATGCCTGTAATCACGTCACATGATCGAGGTGGGTGGATCATGAGGTCAGGAGTTCAAGACCAGCCTGAGGCCGGTCTTTGGGAGACCGGGAGGGTGGATCATGAGGTCAAGAGTTCAAGACCAGCCTGACCAACATGGTGAAACCCCGTCTCTACTAAAAATATAAAAATTGGCCGGGCGTGGTGGCAGGTGTCTGTAATCCCAGCTATTCAGGAGGCTGAGGCAGGAGAATCGCTTGAACCTGGGAGGCAGAGGTTGCAGTGAGCCGAGATCGCGCCATTGCACTCCAGCCTAGGTGACAGAGTGAGACTCCATTAAAAAAAAAAAAATTGAAAGTCTCTCTATGCTTTCCCAGTAACAGCACCCTCCCCACCCTAAGGCTGTCACTTTTCTGACGTTGATCACCTTGCATTGGTTTTACCTATTCTTGAGAGCTGCAGGAATGGAATCATACAGCAGTCCTGCATTTGTGCTTAGCCAGTTCTGTCTATTCCGATGGAATAGCTCTGATCATACTAAGCCTCCTCTGGCCGGTGTGCCTTTGCTCGCACCCATCTTTGATCTTTTCATAGGGAGCCTCCTGCATGGGCCACCTCTCCTCTGCCCTCTTCCCACCACATCCCTCCAGTCCTCACTTGTCCTGCCCGACAGTGTGAATATGCCAGCAGCCCTTGTGCTGTGCCACAGCCCGAGGCATTTCACTGTTCAGGATGCTGACGGGAGCAGTGACTGTCCTGATGAATGTGTGCACCTGTTGTCCTCAGAGGAAGTGCCACAGAGCCAAAAGAGTCAACTCTTCTCACCCCTCACAAGGGGAAGGTGTTGTCTGGAGTTTGGAATAGGCCAGCGACAGATTCACTGGCTGGCTTCTCTGTGACCTTGGAGGAGTCATTTGACTTTCCTGAGCCTCGGCTTTCTCCTTCCCAAAATGCAGGGGTCATTTGGATGAGATGCTCTTCAATGTCCCTTTTGATCTACAGCATGATTCTGAGTCTTCCCTGTGCCGGTTCATCGATACATCCACCGTGTGTATGTAGTTCTCAAGCAAAAAGTTTCAGCTGTAGTGTGTGTATATATATATATATTAAATTCTACCTTGAAGTTTAACATTCCTGCAGTCCTAATTTATTTTATACCCTGGGTTAGAAAAAAGACATTTAAACAGCGGGAATTCTAGACTGGTGGAGAGCTGACCTCCTTGGATTGATTTTTTTTTTTCCAGTTGACCTCGGGTGCTTGCCCCTACCCACAGGCAAAGGGCTATCTGGTGGTCTTCTCTATAGAAGGTCTCAGAAATGGATGAAAGGACAGTTTTGTTTGGAGAGTATTTTGATGTCTTGGTTCAGTAGTTTCAGAAAATACGAAGACTCAGAGAAATCTATATTTTTGGATTCAGTTCAAAATGGGGCTCTAGGGTCATGTGGCGGGAAGCAGGTGGTATAAGAGCCATGTTGCCATCAGTTGCCAACTGTGGGCCAGCCCCTGGCTGCCATGGGTCAGAGCTGCCCATCTGTAAGATGGGTGAATAATCCCTGCTTCACCTTGTCACATTGTTATGAGCATCAAAAGAAATAAGGCCCATGGAAAAGGCATTGTTCCAATTCATCTTCGGCAGAGTTGGGTAAACTTGGGTTTGCTTAAGTGTCGGCTAGGTAGTGACTTATTCTGGTTTGTGTTGCCTGGTTTGGTCAGAGCCCAGGACTTTCAGAGGGTTCTTGTAGTTCCTCTTCTCAGGTATCTTCCCTCTCCTCCTTCAGTTCTTTTCTCCCCAGCATATCCCCTTCTTCTCACCCCTGTGCCACCCAGGGGTGCTTTGTGACTCGTATGCTGTATTAGTCTGTTCTCATACTGCTAATGAAGACATACCTGAGATTGGGTAATTTATAAAGAAAAAGATGTTTAATGGACTCAAAGTTCCACATGGCTGGGGAGACCTCACAATCATGGTGGAAGGCAAAGGAGGAGAAAGGCACATCTTACATGGCGGCAGACAAGAGGGAGCTTGTGCAGGGAAATTCCCCTTTATAAAACCATCAGATCTCATGAGACTTATTCACTATCATGAGAACAGCATGGGAAAGACTTGCCCTCGTGATTCAATTACCTCCCACTGGGTTCCTCTCACAACACTTGGGAATTACGGGAGCTACAATTCAAGATTTGGGTGGGGACACAGCCAAACCATATCATATGCTTTCCTCCTTCTTTGCCATCTTAAACCCACTGATCCCTTCTAGGAAATCCTCCCAAGACTCTGACCTGAAAATGACCCTCTGCAGCACCGCCTCTCCGGCCTCCCAGGAGGCACGAGTGTGCCAGGGGCGTCACAACCTGTGCACGTAAGCTTTTATTACTACCAGCCAACTTGGGGTATTTAGAACCATGGGATTCTATGGTTAGATGTGACTTAGATTTCTGTTTTTTCTAAAGCCAAGGTCTTCCTCTGTTGCCTAAGCTAGAGTACAGTAGTGCAATCATGGCTCACTGCAGCCTTGAACCCCTGGGCTCAAGTGTTCCTCCCAGCTCAGCCTCCTGAGTAGCTGGGACTCTAGGTGCATGCTGCCACACCTGGGTAATTTTTATTTTTTGTACAGGCGAGGTCTTGCAACGTTGCCCAGGCTGGTCCTGAATTCTGGCTTCAAGTGATCTTCCCACCTCGGCTTCCCAAAGTACGGGGATTACAGGCATGAGTCGCCATGCCCACCCCAATTTTGATTTCTTAATTGAGAAATGAACAAACTCAGGGCAAGAGGCTGAGCCACCTGTGCCAGACCCCCTGGACAATTTGTCTCCAATTTCCCTTTGCTTTTCCAGAGTGCTGCCTCTGATTACTCTGCACTTAGTTTATCTGGGTGTACCTTGTGGCACTCATAAGCCTGTGATGACCTGGACTAAGCCTCACGTGGGAACTCAATACTTATTTTTGATCAGATTAAATGCTCAATGCATATTTGTTTCATTACATGGAACACATTAATAACAGATACATCATGCGAGATGTTCTTGCATGTAAGTTATTTGTTACGGGGCCCAGCCTTTGGCCACAGGACATGGAAACACCGCTCTCCCACTTTTTTGGTAGTGCCTTCTGCCATTCTTTGTAACCAAGAAGGTCAAGGCCAAAAGAGTGGTGGAGGCTAAGGGGTTAATCTCCATCCTCAGTCGTCTCTCTTTGTTTCCTGTGCACCAGACACCCTTGAAACACTACCTGCAAGTTACTGGAGCTTTAAATCGAAATGTCAACCCTCTCTTCATTTCCACTTACCACGCTTGCCCCCGTGGGATTGTACTGCTTTTAAAGTGGGTGATATCCTTTCTCATAACTCTTCTGTGGATGACGTAATCCCTGGAACATCTGCCATGTGGACCAAGGGCTCCTGGGGAATAAGAGCTTGGATCTCACTCTTTCGTTATGTCATTTGGTTCCCTGCTTCTGAACCTCAGCCTCAAAACTCAACCAAAACAAAAAGGAAAATATTTTTCTGAGTTCAGCATAACCTCAAGGTTCTGGTGAATGGATAGAACTGGATGCCCATGGATGCTGACAGCTAAATGCATTTCTGCAAAGGGGCGAGGGCTCCGGGTAGATGTTACCTTTATGGCAAGACTGAATGCAAAGGGACCGTTCCTATTTCCAATGTGCGATCGTGTATGTGTTTCTCAGTCAGGTCTGTGTGAGGTCGTCAGCTGAGTGCAACAGCTTTCTATGTCTGCTAAGAAGACAGTGTTTGGGGCACGGTTGTCAGGGATTGCCTGTCACAGCGTGACTGGGCAAGCGTATTGCACAAAACCACCTGACTGATTCCTAAGACCAGCCAACTGTGTCTTTATGGATCCTGATTTAGACAAGGTGCTGTTCATTTGCTTAAAAAAGATATGAGTCCCAGACCAGGAGGAAACTGTCAAGGTTTATTTCGCAACCTTCTTTAAAAGATCTGGAGTTGCCCTTCAGTGGAGAGAGAAGTAATTTATAAGCCTTCCCTTTAATCTGGTTTCCAAAAATAGTGGGGCTATCTCACAGTCAAGATTGCCTCATTGCCAAGGTCCACTTGAATTTCAGAACACGGTGCTCTCCCCGCAGAGGCCCAGGGCACCAGGCAACTCAGGAGAGAAAACCCCTGTGGCTCCCTGGGGACCCCCAGGCTGCCTGGGACCAGGGACACGCAGGGCCCTTGAGATCCTGATGTACTTCTCTTTGTAAAAGGACATCCAAGAAGCCACAGGAAGGAAAAAGGAGCCCCTGCTGTCCCTCACCCAGTCGGTGCCCACTCACCCTGAGCTGGGGCTGGCTGCTGACCTTAGCCGAGGGCTCCCTGCCCTCCTTGGATGTGTGGCCTTGGGTCCCCTGTGCCAGGAAGCTGGTGAGGATGGCCGGCCATCTGCAGGCTCCACCTTCCCACCTATGTCCCACTTAGCCTGCTCCTTTCAGGGGTTCCATGTTCTGCACCACAGACCCCTGGGCCATGGGGGACTGTAGCTGGGGAGCTGTCAGCCTCCTGGGCAGTGCTGACACCCTCACTGCTCTCCCTGAGGATACTGAGTCTGGGTGGGCTGGGACATCCAGCCTCCCTCTGTTTCTTGGCAGAGTGTGGCCTGGTTTTCTGGTCTCCTTTTGCTTTTGACCTATGCGACCCTCTTGGAATAGCTGCCACCCCACCAGACCGGCACGCGCATCTGGAGCTCCTCCCCCAGAGCCCCGGCCGCAGAGGGCGTGAGCAGTTTGGGGCACAGAAAACCGGCTGGTTGTCAGGGATTGCCTGTAAGAGGGGCTGTTGGTCTCTGATACATGAAAGGCGAGCTGAGGACACCAGCTCAGTCGAGGGATAGTGAAATACAATCCCAGGGGTGTTGCCTGGCTCACTTGCCTATTTTGAGGGCTGGCCCAACCCTGGGCCTGTGTGTCTGTCCTCGTGAGGCCTGCTGGGTAGTCTTCAGTCTGTCCCATGATCACCCTTGGGTCAGGGGATCCCCAGAAGGCTGATCTGGTTACTTGGATAGTTTAGTTGTGCACCTGTGCATTCCTTTCTACATTTGAGAGATGTTTATTAAATAACTGCTCTGTGCTAGGCTCTTGGGAAACAAGATGAAAAATAAGTGTGGTCCTGACCCTTGGACATCTCACCATCTTAAAGACATGGCAGGCAAGGAGAGAGGTATGTCAGCAATGAACAACTATAAAAATCTCAGGAGCAGTCGTAGACATTCGTTTTGTGGATCTGCACGTTCAGGTTGTAGGTCTGCAGGGTTGGCGGGGCTGATTTTACTCCATGGTTGTTCACCCTGGGTCCCAGGCAGGAGACTCTTCTTTTGATGATGGCAGAGATACAAAAGAGCAGTGGAAACATGCAAGGTTTGTCAGGCCTATGCTTGCAGCGAACACACTGGCCCTCTAACCACATACCTGTGCCCAATGCAAATTATGCAACCAACCCTGCAGCCAAGGGTAGGGAAGAGCTCTCCTCTGTTGCAACGCTGAGGGTGCAGGAGGGAAGAACAGGCTGATAATCCACCACTTGGGCAGTCTCTGCAGGCATGGGTGCCCCTGGAGGCCAGGTACAGACTGCAGTGGGGCATGACGGAGCCTGGGACATGTGGCCTGGGAAGCTGGAGGCTAGTGCCTTGGGGCACTAGGACAAGGTCGTGGGGAGGCCACAGGTCAGCAAAGGCCTGAATGACACTGGCTTCTGGGACTGGGGAAACCAGAACCTCCAGGCAGGGTCTGTGTAAGTGCTGGTCCCTGGCTGCCTCAGGACCACGGCTGGCTGTATGGAAGGAGGGGAAGACCCTGGCTTGTTCTGCTCCTGCTCCTCCTACCCAGGTCAGCCCGCTCCCTCAGCCTCGGACAAAGCCCAGGTGCGGCAGGACTCGGCGGTCCATGCGCCCAGAGAGGCATTTTTCTTTGATTTCTTTTGTCAGCATCTGCCTCTCTGAGTATGGCATCAGAGGCTCCCCTCTCCTCTGCACGTGCCAAGTGGTGGTGAGTATGAGGTCTTCCCTTTGGGGCCCTGGAGCGACATATCCAGCATTCTCCAGAACACAGCAGTTTCTCCGCCAGTCCCTTC
This sequence comes from Theropithecus gelada, assembly GCF_003255815.1. Classification (NCBI taxonomy): domain Eukaryota; kingdom Metazoa; phylum Chordata; class Mammalia; order Primates; family Cercopithecidae; genus Theropithecus; species Theropithecus gelada. The sequence goes on along the minus strand of NC_037668.1, from coordinate 208,704,471 downwards.
ATTCAGGCCACCAGCACCTGTGCCCTCCTGATGGGCCTCTCTGATTCTACCCTTGCCCCTCCTGCCCAAGTGACTTCCTAAAATATAACTCAGAATGCCACCCTTTCTTGGGACCTTAGCACCTGTTCCCTTTGCCTGGAGGGCTTCTCCTCCCACCTGCTCTGGGTCCCCTTCACCTGCCACCATCTCATCTTGCTTGATGCAGTTGAAATATTGCTCCTCTGGAGAAAAGTCCACAGCCCTCCAGCCTTCCATGCACCATGTCTAGAACCACATTTCTTTGTGTTTATAATTCCTGAACTTTAAAGCACTAATTCCCTTGTTAATATATGTGTGATGTGCGATGTGTGTGTGTGTGTGTGTGTGTGTGTGGTTATCTGGTTTCTGTCTCTCTCCTCCTATGGAGGATGGGAGCCATGTAGGTCCCCCTCACCACCATGCTCTCAGAACCTAGTACAGAGCACATACTAGGTGCTCAGTAAATGCTGGATGGAGGAATGAATGACAGAGTGATGCCTTAACATTGTGTGGGGTGGAAGCTATGACTTGATTCTGTTCACATTTAACTGGGGCAACCCTTGAGGGTTTTGTCCTTTTGCAGTTCTTTCTGAAATACTTAATAATCAATCATATGTACCTGGTCAGAAAGCACATAAGAATTCCGAATTATTCCTGTCCACTTGACTTTGTCCAGTAAGGAACTTAAAGGCAAACAGATCCTAAAGTTGCATTAGAACCTACAAAGATGACATAGGGAGTAAGAAAAGTTATTTTAACCTCCTGATGTTCTTCCCCACATGATCTAAGCACATCTGGTGCCCTCCTGTATGTTCTGTCTTTCCTCACTGTTCTGCTCAGCACCTGGACCCCAGGCACAATGACCCTTGAGCTCCCAGCAAACATGCCTGCCTCCCTGTGATGTCCACAGCCTGCTGTGGAAAAAACTTAATAGGAACAACTGTGCAAAGCCCATGGAGACAGCCAGGACCACAAAGCCTTCTGTACAAGAGAATTTGTAAGTCCAGCTTCATGGCTGCTCTGAAGGGCAGCAGTAAGTCCTCTAGATAATCTGACCCTTGCACAGCCCTCAGCCCTGGGTTTTGCTAGTGGTGAGATGTGGGTGGGACAGGCACCCATTGGTGGGGGTTGTCCCAGACAGGCCCTTGGTAAATGTTGGGCAGAACTGAGAGTCAGGCAGCAGTTCCTGAGGAAGAGCACCCAGGATGCCACCGCCACTAGGCCCTGGTGATTGATGTCCCCTGGCTGTCATCTCATCAGACCCCTGCCTTCCATGCACCTCTGTTCCTAGTTTGAGACTGTAGGCCAGAGAGGCCTGAGGACAGCATTCAGATGGACAGAGCTGAGAGGAGCTGCATGGTCAGCCTCTGAGCCTCTGTCAGACCAAGACCTGCCTGCACCTGCAAGGAGCAGGGCGGATGGGGAGGGAGGATGCAGAACGATTAGCACACAAGGAAAGGCTAAAGGATTTCTTGGTGGGCTTAGCCTCGCAGGAAATGATAACCACTACTGAATGAGTGCTGTTTGAGGTTTATTTTGTGCATGCATGGAGCAGAAGGAGGCAGAGTGACTCTGAGGGGCTCAAGGCCTGGGGTGGGGAGAGAGAGACTTGGGGAAAGACAGTGAAGTGACCACGAGGAAGGCACTGCCTCTGAGGTTTGAGGAGGTCTGTGCTGAGGGCTGAAGGCTAAGAAATGTGACAGGAGTGTCAGAAAAGGCTTCCTAAAGGAGTTGGACTTTGATCAGGGTTTTGAAGGATGCGTAGAAGTTTTCCAGGTAGAAAGATGGGGAGTGCATCTCAGACAAAAGAACAACATGAAGCAAATGAACAAAATTGTGACAAAATATGATCAAGAACAATAGGAGCCAAGAGAGACCCAGTGATTTGAAATGCATGAAGCGTGGTTTGGTTACGTTGTAGCGATCAGGTCTCTGTCTAGACTCATGAAACAAAAAGTGATTATGGAACTTTCACTATTAGGTGTTACTCTCATTTTACCGATGAGAAGGACTAAGGGCATTTCACTGTCTTTCCTGATGTCACACAATTAGTTAAGTGGTGGATGCAGATTTCAAGTCTTAAATCTGTGGTCTTTCCACTGAGCCGTGCGGCTTCTCTGGAAGAAACACTGAAGGTTGATGGCTTGACAAGGCAAGATTTAGTGTAGTGAAACGCAAAATGTGTTTCCTGAGTGGCTCTAGGATTACCCTGCCTGAGGGCGGGAGGCAGGCAGATTAGTGAGACTTTCATACGGTTAGCACGGGAAGGCCGTTCCACATGATGTCATGGGGTACGTCGATTAACAAACATGTTCCACTCAGTAAGTCTGGGAAATATTCAGTTAGACCTTAAAGATGATCCCTTCCTGCAGGACTTCTCAGAGTCTGCGCCTCGCTGATATGAACTGTGGGTTTCTAAAAGAATGCAGGGTAGCTCCGTCCCTACTAAAAATACAAAAATTAGCCGGGTGTGGTGGTATGTGCCTGTAATCCCAGCTACTCAGGAGGCTGAGGCAGCAGTATTGCTTGAACCTGGGAGGCGGAGGTTTCAGTGAGCTGAGATCGCACCACTGCACTCCAGCGTGGGCGACAGAGTGAGACTCCGTCTCAAAAAAAAAAAAAAAAAAAAAAAAAGAGAGAATTCAAAGTAGAATGGTGGTTTCCAGTGTATGGGCCAGAAGTTTCAAGGGTCCTTGAGACCCTTTCAGGAGGGTCAGTGAAGTCGAGACTACCTTCAGAACAAGACAAAGGCATCATTTTACCCTTACTCTGTCACAAGCACACACCAGAATTTTCTAGAGCCTACATGATAGTGCAACAGGTTGAATTCAGAAGCAGAAGTGAAAATCCAGCTCTTAAGCTGAACGTTAAGGAGTTGGACCAAAATGTGGGACAATGCCAGTCTTTTCACTGGTTATTTTTGTTTTGGGAAATAGAATCATTTTTCACAAAAATATGGTGTTAGCAGGGAGCAAATTTATTATTGTTATTTTTGAATGAACAATTGCATATTTTAAAAAATTCCCAGTTTAATTTTGATGATAGTAAATATTGATAGGCATAACCCACATAAACAAAAGCTCTGAAGATTTTGATTTTTTTTTTTTTGAGACAGGGTCTTGCTCTGCTGCCCAGGCTGAAATGTAGTGGCATAATCATGGCTCACTGCAGTCTTGACTTCCTAGACTCAAATGATCCTCCTGCCTCAGCCTCCTGAGTAGCTGGGACTATAGGTGCATACCACGACACCCAGCTAATTTGTAAATTTTTTGTAGAGATAGGGTCTCACTAAATTTCCCAGGCTGGTCTCAAACTCCTGGACTCAAGCCATCCTCCTGCCTTGACCTCCCAGGGTGCTGGGGCTACTGCAGGCATGAGTCACTGCATCTGGCCTACTCTTGATAATTTTTAAGGGTGCAAAGAGTTCCTGAAACCACAAAGTTTGGGGACCACTGGGTAATGTAGTATTTCTTAAACTTATTTGGTCCAGAACTTCCCTATCCACCCATTTTAGGTCAGATAGCAATTATTAGCATCTCTTGGCATAGTGTTCCATACGGGAAGCATTGGAATAGATGATCTTTGGTGGAGTCAGTCAACCCTGAGTTGAAACTGTGGCTCCGTCATTTAGTAGCTGTGTGACTTCGGGAACTTTATTTAACCTTCTGAGTCACAGTTTCCTCATTGGTGTGATGGTGGCAATAGTATAGTATTAATGTTACCTACACTCTAGGTTTGTTAAGAAGATCACGTGTGGTGATGAATGAAAAGCACTCAATACAAACTAGCACCCAATAAGTACTACTACTAATAATATTCGCAACAGTAATAAAATGGTATATGACTCTAGGTATATCTTCATTAAAAATAATAACAATAATAAAAGTCTATGAGAAATAGAGGAAGGATTGACTCTGAATGGAAGTCAGGAAGACCATGGTAGTTAGAAGAGAGGGCCGCCCTGGGGTCTGACCTTGATTCTCCCACAAAAGAGCTGGAGTGGCTTTCCCACAGCTGAACCAGTGGTTGGCAATGAGGGGGCCTCACATTAATCTGTGGCTTTGGCAAGATCTAAAATGAGATTTTTGTTGTTGTTGTTGTTGAGACAGAGTCTCGCTTTGTCTCCCAGGCTAGAGTGCAGTGGCCCAATCTCGGGTCACTGCAACCTCTACCTCCCACGTTCAGGTGATTCTCCTGCCTTAGCCTCCCGAGTAGCTGGGAGTACAGGCATGTGCCACCACGCCTGGATGATTTTTTGTATTTTTAGTAGAGACCAGGTTTTACCATGTTGGCCAGGCTGGTCTTGAACTTGTGACCGCAAGTGACCCATCTGCCTTGGCCTTCCAAAGTGCTGAGATTACAGGTGTGAGCCACCGCATCAGGCTGAGAAGCTTTTGTATTCTTGTGTGAGCAACCCCCAATCCTGGGGGACACTGAGAAGTCTTTGTAGGCCCGGAGAGTATGGGAGAGGCCCAGGCCTCCCTCAATAGCACTCTGTTGGATGCATTAAAAGGCAAGAAAACAACAAAAAAATTTGTTTTTGTGGGCCACCTTTGTCCTGGACTGAGCAAATGTGTTGCCTCTTCCCTCACTGGTTGCTTCTGGGTAACCATTTCTTTGGCCGATGAAGTGAAACCAAGAGACATGTTTGAGCATGGTGTATTCATAGCTGGGAGATAGGAAAGCATCATGAGTGAAACCAGAGGAGGGAAGCCAGGTAAGGGCCCCGGGGGGTGCAGCAGAGTTTGTGTGAGTGTGCGTGCCTGTGAAGAATATTTTAAAAATTGTGTATTTTTATAGATTTAGGGGGTACAGGTGCAGTTTGGTTACATGAACATATTGGGAAGTGGGGGAGTCTAGGCGTTTGGTGTGCCCGCACCTGAAGAGTGAACATTGTACCCAACAGGAGGTTTCTCAGCCCTCACTGCCCTGCCTTCCACGTTTTGAAGTCTCATTATCCACTCTGAATGACCCTCTCTACCCAGCGTTTAGCTCCCACTTCTGAGTGAGAACATGTCCTGTTTCACATTCTGTTTCGGATACAATTTGATCAAAGCCTTAATTATTTCTAGAAGGAAGCCTAATTCATTAGGTCAAGTTAAGGAGCAGAATTCCTTTTTTTTTTTGAGACAGAATCTCGCTCTGTCACGCAGGCTGGAGTGCAGTGGTGCGATCTCAGCTCACTGAAAACTCCGCCTCCCAGATTCAAGCGATTCTCCTGCCTCAGCCTCCCGAGTAGCTGGGATTACAGGAAGACACCAACACACCCAGCTAATTTTTGTATTTTTAGTAGAGATAGGGTTTTATTTTTAGTAGAGACAGGTTCGAGACCAGGCTGGTCTTGAACTCCTGACCTTAAGTGATCTGCCTGCCTTGGCCTCCCAAAGTGCTGGGATTACAGGCATGAGCCACCATGCCCGGCTGAAGAGCAGAATTTCTTTCCTTCTTTGGTTTCCTCATCCATAAAATGGGACAAGGGCTCCTGTCCTTGACGTGCCTCTAAGACACACCGTCGTAGGGGTAGCATTATTATAAAACTTTGCACAGATGCAGTATGCTGGCAGGCAATGTGTTCCCTCTCCAACCCATAAAAAACACCACGGAATGGCTGAAGAGGAAAAAGAAACGTGAAAACATCAGCAGCTCACCTATCTGTGTCATCTTAAGCCTTCGTTCAAGTTTCTCTTGCCGCGGTGCGATCACAGCCGAGAACAATCAACCCGGGATAAGGAGCTTCGGTCTGTTGAGCGCAGAATGTCCTTGGCTGTCACGTGCCTCTCCTCAACCAGGGGCTGCTCCATGGCCTTGGGAGCCACTGCCAGGACAGCTCTGGGTGCAGGGTGCCGTGGCGCCTCCTCATGCTGATGTTGGCAGAGGTAAACCTTAGGCTGAAGAACAAAACGGGAGAGAAGCAGACAAAAGAAGGTGTTCAGTCTGCAAATGGGGCTGCATCCTCATGGAGGAAGGCCGGCGCCCTCTGATCTTTCTTCTGTTACCTTGAAGGCACATTCCCTTTTATAACAGTAACATAGAGGATAATGCCCACGTTACATGATGTCCAAAGGGGCTGACCCACCCTGAAACGACCTCCGTGCAGAGGTGACCCAGCTTGTCCAGATGCGGGGTCTGTAGAGGTGTCACTTGGCCTAGAGGTGCCGTGACCCTGTGTTTTCTTGTGCCAGCTGGGACACTTGTTTGAGAATGAAAAGAGGCACTATTAATAATTACTCTGGTTAACTGGAATAAACTGGGTAAGGCAACATATGACCACCTACCTAGAGGTCACGAGAGGGTGATAAAGGACTTACCACCCGGTGGTTTCCCCTGGAAAGTGGCCACACCCCTCCACGAGAGTTTAGCACACAGATGGAAAGAGCCTCAACATCTGGCTGAGGAGGAGTTGGTCAGTGGGGGTGCCGGGAAAAGGACAGCAGGCACCTACTCAGTTGGAGGGGCCTATCCTGCAGACCTGGCTTAGAGACCCAAACTGGGGTCTCCATCCTACTCCCATCTTTCCAGAGTTTCAGGCTTTTCAAAGCACTTTCCCAAGATGCACAATTCCAGCAGAAAATCCCACCTAACCATCCCAGGGTGACTGGGCCACACTATCATTTGAGAGGCAAGGACATTGAAGAGCAGATGTGTCCAAAGCCATCAACCTTCAAGGAGTGAATTCATTTCCAGTGTCTGGCTCAAGGAAGATTCTATCCATTCTGCTACCCACCAGAACAGTGACTAAGGTCTGAATATCTTAGAATTCATTCCTACCTAATGGGCAACCCTCAAGAAAGTGCAGAAAGTTAGGAAGGAAGAGCCCCACTGGGCCATGGAAGAGAGAAGCCCGCGGAGGATAGAGCAGTGGTACTGGGGGCTGAGTGGATGTGGGGCTCAGACTTCGCCTGGACCTCTTGGAGTCCTGATGGTTTTAGAATACCGGCTGAGACGGGGCCTGGGGCTGGACACAGGAAAGAGAATAACTTACTGCTCCTGTGGTTTCATTTGACTGCATTGGGTTCGAGTCAAAAGTGGCCTTGCTGGTCATCCCCTCCAACTCCCTTATCAAAAAGATGAGGGGCCAGGCACGGTAGCTCATGCCTATAATCCCAGCACTTTGGGAGGCTGAGGCAGGAGGATCACCTGAGGTCAGGAGTTCAAGACCAGCCTGGCCAATATGGGAAAACCCCATCTCTACTAAAAACACAAAATTAACTGGCCATGGTGGCGGCCTGTAATCCCACCATACAGGGCACGGTGGTGTTTATAACCCCAGCTACTTGGGAGGTTGAGGCAGGAGAATCGCTTGAACCTGGGAGGCGGAGGTTGCAGTGAGCTGCGATCGCACCACTGCACTCCAGCCTAGATGACAGAGTGAGACTCCATCTCAAAAAAGAAAAAAAAAAAAAAAAGAAAAGATGAGGAACTTTGTATTGATGTGGGAGGAGGAGGAGGTGGCATGTGCCTACACCGTGCAGACCATCTCGAGTTTATCTCATTTAATTTTCAAAATACTCTGAGATAGGAAATATAATCTGAGATGATCCCTGTTGCCTAAACTCCCAGGTTAGTGAGTGGGGAGGGAGGATTCAAATTCATTTCTCTGACTCTGAAGCTCCTGCTCTTTGTACCATGTGTCTCTGTCTCTCCCTAAGGCATTGAGAGATTACAAACCTTGTCCAAAGTCACTTCATCTGGAAGAGGTCAGGCTAAACTGAAGGTACACTGACCCTAGTCTAAGTCTTTCTGGATCAACTTTCATTGTAAATATTTTCTCTCTGATTTTGCAACGCTCAGCAGTTACTTACCAGGGCTGCAAAGTGAAGATAAGCTTGCAAGACAGGAACCACCCACCTCACCCGAGTGAACCATAGGCAATTTCTGAATGACTCTCAGGCTGTCCAAGGCAATCGCCCCAAGAGGTCAACGCCAAGGCTGCTCTGCAGATATGACCAGGGCTCACTTTTTCCATCATCTTAGAGAAACTGGATAAGTCCGAGGCAAATCAGGCCCAGAGATGAGATGGTAGGACATTATGGCAGGCCCTGAAACCCCAGAGCGCCCCAGCAGAGGCCTGCATGGCCTCTGGGGAGGTGGGCGGTGGTGGAGGTCTGTGTGAGAGAGCAGCAGCAGCAGATTAAGCCCTGCAGAAGCCCGCTTCCTTCCAGAGACAGTGCCAGGGAAGGAAGGATCCAGACTGGGGGCAGGGTGGCCCAGGAGGAGTGGCAGGCGGATGCCCCCCTGGGCAGGTGACCTCATCCACCACTCCTGTGTCGCCTCCTCTGATCTGCTCCCTCTGGAGATGGAGAGAATCTAGAGGTAGGGGCAACAGGAACTATATTCCCAAGAAGACTATGGACCCCCTGAACAGGGAAATGATGGAGCCCATGAAGGGCGCTGGTCTCGGGAGCCTGGATCCACCAGTTATGCAAGTGACGAAGTGAGTGCGCCACTGTCCTCGAGGCCAGGGCCGGTGCAGTAAGAACGAACAGGTTGTTCTGGAAAATCATCTGGCGGCCTCCCCGCGGCCTGCTGCCGGAACTGGTGTTTGGGGAGTCCTTTGCCTTGCTTGTTGATCTGCAGTACTTACCACATCCTGGAGAAACAGGTCAATACAGGTGGCCCTCGGGAGCCATGGGCCCCGTGTTTGGAACTCTGACCCACACAGGGGCAACCCGAGCTACTGGGACACAGCCAACCCCTCCCGCCCGGGGCCTCTGATGAGCTGGGTCCCCTGCAAGTGACGTTCCTGTCTGTTTCCATCTGTGAGCTCCTACTCGCGATCTAAGGCCCAGCTGAAAGTGCTTCTTCCTCCCTGGGCCACCTTCCTTTCATTCTCAACTTTTCTAAATTACGAACATTTCAAACATTCCCAAAGGAGAGAGAGTGCACGATGCACCCGAACCATGTGTCCCCCAGAATCCATGGCTATCAAGACCTTACCACCGTTGCTTCATGGATCTCTGCCTCTACTTATTTCTTTCCGAGTTGCTTTAATGCTTCACGTCACTTTATTTCTATATACTAGATTTTGCATCTCTAAAATAGGGGCATTTTTAGACGTAATGATGTTATGGTCATCAGGCCTAAAACTTGCCAACACTTTCTTGCTATCTATCATTCAATACCCAGTCCATATTGAAATTTCCCCTCTGACAACTAATTTTTGGAATCAAGTCTACCATCGGATTTGGTTGACTTTCTGAAGGAAGGGGGTCCATTGTTCTACAGAATGTCCCCACATGGCTTCTGTCTCCATCCACCATGTATATCCAGCTTGTGGCCCTGACTCCAGGTGCCCTCAGTTATGCCCACTATGGAAACGGCCTTTCTGCCACGTCTGAAGCTTGAGCCTTGGAGGCAGGCACGACGTCTCATCTCTGTGTTCTTCGTGGTTCCCAAGGCAATGCATGGTGTAGCTGACGTGTTCCACTGAGTCTCGGAAGCATCCCTGCATTGCAGGGATCATGGAGTGAGTTTTGTCTTTACCACGCCACTGACAACTTCAAGTCTGGAGATTTTGAAACATCCCATGACTGGGAGTGACCGTTGGCTCGGAGAGGTTTGTACACAGAGCAGAGGGTAGACTAGATGACCCTTAAGACCCATCATGACTCTGCAATTCAGGCATGCGGAACCTGGCTGATGACAGACATCGACTTTGTCCTCCAACCTTGTTCCAGGACTTATCAATATTCTTGTGGTTAAATTCCACAAGCTGGCATGGTCTGAGGAGGGAAATTAGGACACGGTTTCTTGCCATTACGTTTTACAGCTTGGCAAGGGGCAGGAGGCCACCGTCCCCTTCTGTGGTTGCTGTGTCATTCTGTGGGGCTGATGGAGCCGGGGCCTGAGGTGTCAGGGCGGTGGAAGCTCTTGCCCCTGCCCTGCTTTCTTACCCAACTTTCATCTCACAACTTCTGACCTTGTTTATTTCTGGAGGCATAATCTGTATGCCATATTGTGAGTAAATGAGAAAATGTGGCTTGGATTATGGAATTCAGCTTTATGATTCATTTGTTCAGCAAGCTCTTCTTGAGAATCTGTCTTGTGCCAAGCCCTAGGTTCCGGGGGTTTAAAAATGGCCAAGACCCAGGCATGGTGGCTCATGCCGCTAATCCCAGCATTTGGGAGGCCGAGGCGGGCAAATCATGAGGTCAGGAGTTCGAGACCAGCCTGGCCAACATTGTGAAAACCCGTCTCTACTAAAAATACAAAAAAATTAGCTAGGCATGGTGGGGGGTGCCTGTAATGCCAGCTGCTTGGGAGGCTGAGGCAGGAGAATTGCTTGAACCCAGGAGGCGGAGGGTGCAGTGAGGCGAGATCTCGCCACTGCACCATAGCCTGGATGACAGTGCGAGACTCCGTCTGGAAAAAAAAAAAAAAAAGGCCAAGACCCACCTTGCTAGCAAGAAGTTCACTGTCTAATGACAGAGACAGACCAAGAGTGGCATAAGAGGAGCAAGCCTGAATGCTGTGAGAGACAGACCCATCTCAGACTGCTGGGGTACAGGAAGGCTTCCTGGAGGAGGCAGCTTCTAAGTTGAGTCTTTTTATTTTATTTTATTTTATTTTATTTTATTTTATTTTGAGACGGAGTCTCGCTCTGTTGCCCAGACTGGAGTGCAGTGGCCGGATCTCAGCTCACTGCAAGCTCCGCCTCCCGGCTTCACTCCATTCTCCTGCCTCAGCCTCCCGAGTAGCTGGGACTACAGGCGCCCGCCACCTCGCCAGGCTAGTTTTTTGTGTTTTTTTTTAATAGAGACGGGGTTTCACTGGGTTAGCCAGGATGGTCTCGATCTCCTGACCTCGTGATCCGCCCGCCTCGGCCTCCCTCTCTCTTCTGTTTCTTTCCTCCCTCTCAGTGTTGCCGTCTCTCTGTTTTGGCCTTTGTGTGTTTGTCAAGGAACTGTCCCATTTAAAACAACCTGCAGCAGANCAGTGGCCGGATCTCAGCTCACTGCAAGCTCCGCCTCCCGGCTTCACTCCATTCTCCTGCCTCAGCCTCCCGAGTAGCTGGGACTACAGGCGCCCGCCACCTCGCCAGGCTAGTTTTTTGTGTTTTTTTTTAATAGAGACGGGGTTTCACTGGGTTAGCCAGGATGGTCTCGATCTCCTGACCTCGTGATCCGCCCGCCTCGGCCTCCCAAAGTGCTGGGATTATAGCCTTGAGCCACCGCACCCGGCCTAAGTTGAGTCTTAAAGGTATGCATAGAAGTTTGCTAGAAGGAGGGGAAGCGGAAGCGGAAAGAACATTGCAGATACATTCCAAGGAGAAGGAATAGCATGTGGGAAGGCAGACTGCATTTATTCTGTGCTTTCAGAAACACATATAATGTAACTCACACCTCACGAATAATTTTTAATAAAAAATAGACCTCAGGGAGGTTAACTGACTTTTCCAAGGGGAGGAAGAAGAATTAGAATGAAGGCCATAGACTCTCTCGGCAGCAGTTCATCACCCTGACCTTACGCCATGCTGTGTAACATCCACCAAAACCCTCATTTGTGTCAGTCACAGAAGGTGCTGGGCCGGCCTGGAGGGTTCAGGGTAGATGGGGTTGCTGCATTCAGCAGTTTAGGCCCAGATGGGCAGAAACACCTGGGGCGCCTTCACGGCATCCCGTGGTCACCTGGGTGCTGGGGACCAAGAACAAGAAACCCTGTCTCAGAGAACAGGACAGTTTCTCTCCTGATGCAAATACATGTTGTTTGATGTTGGCTTACTGACATGGTAGAAATACCACACTATTGACCAAATGGGCTTATTTGGTAGTTTATATATCATACAAAAATCATTATAGCTTAATTTATATATATTGTTATTTCTTATTACATATATAGTTATATGTATATAGTTATTAGTAAATATAGTTAAATTCAACCACAGTCTTAAAGAACAAGATTTTTCTTCTCCTCTGCATGTTGGAAAAAATTTTTTAAAAAGAAAGAAGATTAGAAGTATTTCTTCTAGAGCAATTCCATGAGCTCTGTTAAAACCCCTTGACACTAGGCCGGGCATGGTGGCTCATGCCTATAATCCCAGCACTTTGGGAGACTGAGGCAGGTGGATCACCTGAGGTCAGGAGTTCAAGACGAGCCTGGTCAACGTGGTGACTCCCTGTCTCTACTAAAATACAAAAAAATTCACCAGGCATGGTGGCGTGTACCTGTAATCCCAGCTACTCAAGAGGCTGAGGTGGAAGAATCACCTGAACCTGGGAGACAGAGGTTGCAGTGAGCAGAGATCGTGCCACTGTACTCCAGCCTGGGTGACAGAGTGAGACCCTGTCTCAATAATAAATAAATAAATAAATAAATAAATAAAACCCCTTAACACTGGAGCATTTGACACTAAAGCGACCACCATAGCACCAGGAACTTCTCTTTGAAGACTTTCTTAATTAGAGGAAATGAGGAAATTAAGACTGCCCAGTACCTGCTGCATGTCAGACAGTTTTAAACACTTCTACCCACTCTTGTGCTCAATTCTCATGGATCCTCCCAAATGGATCCATAATTAGCCCAGATTTTACATGTGAGGGAACCAATCTTCTGAGAGGTTCGGTCCTCTCAGTGTCACAGAATAAGGAGCAACACTAGAATTCTGGCCCCAAAGCCTGTTCTTCCCTCTGCACCATGATCACATTTCACACATGAGAGGTGGTGCCTAAGACCGAGTTCTCAGACCACACTGTCCAGGTTTGAATCTGGGCTGCAGTCGTGACTTACTGTGGCAAGTTACATTTTTAAATTTTATTATTTAAGTGATATATAATCATTGTACATATTCATGGGGTACCTAGTGATGTTTTGACTTATATAATGTACAGTGATCAGATTAGGGTAATAAGCATATCCCTCATCTCAAACAGTTACCATTTCTTTGTATTGGGAATATTTGATTCATCGTTTTAGACACTGGAGCCTATAGAACATATTACTGTGGCCTACAGTCATCCTGCAGTGGGATAGAACACAGGAACTCACTCCTCCTCTCTAGCTGTGGTTTTTGTATTCTTTAACAATCTCTCCCTAGCCTCCCCTTCCCGCAACCCTTCCCCCAACCCTTCCCAATCTCTGTGACTTGGCCTTTTCCGTGGTTTTCCTGGTTCCAAACGGGGTGATGATGGCACCTTTCCCATAGGATTTTTGTGAGGGTTTGAGGATTCCATCTCCACAGAATGCCAGACACAGTGCTTGGCACCACTAAGCACCCTGTGAATATGAACTGCTATTACAGAGATTTTTGCTTGACGTCAAGGTTACCTTTTGTCTTGGCTGGTCTCGTGTTGGGGGAGGGCAGCACGTGGGCACTGATGGGCAGCGGGAGGCATGGTGCCCACGAGAGGATGCACAGGCCCCTGGGCCCAGGGAGAAGTGGAGGCCATGGCTTGGGAGGGTCAGCGGGGCTGGAGAGAAGCAGGAGGGGTCCTTCAGGTCATGGCAGAGGAGGCTGATGCTGGAGCGGCTGGGGTTTCCAGCTCCAGTGGGTGAGGATGGGGCCCCGGATGAGGCAGGCAAAGGGCACGGCACTCAGGAGCAAGACCAGGCCCGCGTCCAGCTCTGCCACTTGCTAGATGTGCCCTTAGGGCAATTTCCTTTGGCCTGGTGGAGTCTCACTGTTGTCGTCTATTAATTGGGAATAATTCTGCTTTCCAGGGTGAAGTACAGATGTGAAAGAAGCAATGCCTGGGAAAGAAAAAGCATGTGGTGGGGAAGGGCCACAGCCCAGCCCTGTCCCTGCATCCCAAATATTGCTACTTGATTCCTTAGCTCTCTAAACCTTGCTTGTCTCATCTGTAAGATGGAGATAAAAATAACACTCTTCTTTTATTGTGTGAGTTGCAAATGACAGAGTGCATGTGAAGGCTCCTGGTGCCAAAAATATTAGCAGAATTGAGTGGAAGCAGAGTGAACACTCGCTGAGGGCCGGGAGACTTAGGAGGGAGCTGGTCCCCCCGGGACGCTTTGCTGGATGACCACAGCTTGGGGAGGGGACTGCTGCCTTTGGAGAATGGCAACACTGTCACACAGCTCTGAAGCCCAGAGTCTAATGCCCTGCTCTGCAACTAGGCAAGTCCATTCCATCACAGAGCCTGGGTTCACCTCAAGGACAGCGAGAACTCAGCCCTGGCCATGTGGAGGTCAAAGCGTGCAGCGCCCATGTACATGGACCTCACCTTTCATCCAGGTCTCCAAACCACACTGCAATACAGACATCTTCAAAGTAGCAGGCTTCTCTCCTCCGGGTGACATCCACAGGGCAGATCTGAGCAACACTTAGTGTCTCCTGCGACCTTCCCAGCCTCGGACAAAATGGTTGTTAGAGGAACAAGGTAATGGTGATATACGTGGGACCTGCCAGTCGGTTAGGCCGGTGGCTTTAATGGCTATTTTGGAGGTGACATTCCATTAGGGGTGATTGGACTTAATTTTAATGGCAGGATGACTTAATGTGTCATCATTCTCTCCTAGGCCTGAAAGTCAATGGGAAAAGTTTCTTTCCTCCAGGAATTATACTACAAAATTTCCATAACACGGTGCCAATTTTGGTCATGCTAAAATATTGAGCTGTAAGGGGTACCCTTCGGCACAAACAAGCTGGATATTTCAACATGGGCCTCTTGGTTCAGTGACCCTGGAGCCAGATGACTTAGGGTGAAGTGTTGACTTCATCACTCCCTGGCTGTGTGGCTTTAGACAACGTACTTAACCTCTCTGTGCCTCAGTTTCCTCACCTACAGAGCTGGGTAGTCATAGTATGGGCTTCCTAGGGTTGTTGTGAGGACCAGTTTGGTGTACGTAAAACCTGGGAAGGGCTGCTAAGGGCTGCTATTATTAGCTCTCTAGGGAAAGGACCGGCGTAAGCAGTCATTTACCAAACACACTCAAAGTCACTTTTGAACAGATGGTCAGGCTAGGGTGAGGGGTTGAGTGAGGAGCAGCAAGAGGCGCGTGTGGAACGGAGGGTTGGGGTGAACGGCAGAGGCATAGGAATGCCAGGCCCCTGAGTTTAAAAGGCGTGTTGAATGACATCCCACCACCCAGAGCACTTCTGCGTGGTTCACAAGCGGGAAAGACAACGAGAAAGTAGTATTTTTGGAGGGTCTTTGCTGACAGCAGGAATGAAAAGAAATAAATATATATGAGAGCCATTATGAAGGGAGCCCTGCAGGACCTCGCAGTTAATTGGATGTGGGGCTGAGGGAGCAGGAGGAGCCTAGGGTGACTTTGAGGTGCGGAGTGAGGTGACTCACAGAAGATAGTGTCGTCGCCAGCACTAGAAAGCCACCAGAGGAGCTGGTTTGGAGGGAGGAGGATGGATTCATTGGTTTTACGCACATTGTCCAGGATACTATAGCCACGGGCCAGGGTCTGGCCCTTAGGAACTGGGTCAGGGCTGGGATGGAGACTTGGCCATCATCTGCAGAAATAAGCAGGGTTTCTCTGTCTTTGAGACAGAGAGGGGGAAGCATGGGAGATTGAGGACAGATACAGGGAACGCTGGCAAGGGCTGAAACTGACAAAGGAAGAGGAGATTGTGAGAAGGCAAAGAGAGGGTTGGAAGAGAGCAGTGCCTGGAGGAAGCAGAAACGGGTATCTGTGGGCATGACTCCGGGGAGGTACTTTGTTAGATGTTGCAGAGGCCAAGAGGGGCCGTGCAGGTAGGAGCCGCTGGGACCAGCCCTCAGTAGCCTGTGCAGGGGCAGCCTGTGCAGGGGCAGCCTGGGTGGACTGTGGTGATGTGAATTCCAGCTGGAAGGCAGGTCTGGGGTGCTGGATGAGTCAGCGGTGGAACTTAGTTTTAAGAATTTCCACAAAGTGCCAGAAGTGGGAAGATGATGTCTTATTCTTTTTATTTTTTTCTGTTTTCTTTCTCTTTCTTTTCTTTCTTTCTTTCTCTTTCTCTTTCTTTCTTTCTTTCTCTTTCTCTTTCTTTCTTTCTTTCTTTCTTTTTCTTTCTTTCTTTCTTTCTTTCTTTCCTTCCTTCTCTTTCTTTTTCTTTCTTTCTTTCTCTCTTTCTTTCTTTTCCCTCCCTCCCTCCCTCCCTTCCCTCCTTCCTTCCTTCTCTTTCTCTCTTCCTCTCTTCCTTTCCTTTCCTTTCCTTTCCTTTCCTTTCCTTTCTCCTTTCTTCATTGCATTTAGCAGAGACTCAGTGTCTTCTTCTTCTACTACTTCTTCCTCTTCTTCTTCTTTTGCAACCTTCGCCTCCCGGGTTCAAGTGGTTTCTCTGGCCTCAGCCTCCCGAGTAGCTGGGATTACAGGTGCCCACCACCATGCCTGAGTAATTTTTGTATTTTTAGTAGGGACGGGGTTTCACCATGTTGACCAGGCTGGGCTCAAACTCTTGACCTCAGGTGATCTGCCCACCTTGGCCTCCCAAAGTATTGGGATTACAGGCATGAGCCACTGCCTCCGGCCGGATAGTATCTTCTTGAATGGGGAAAATACCAGCACTTCTGGCAGTTAAGAAGTCCAGTTCTTCAACTCACTAAGCTGCCTTCTGGAGCCCAAACCAGGAATCGAGTGATAAAGAGATGCGGGGGGTTGGGCCTATTGGCTGGATAAGTTTGAACGACTTGGCCCCAGATTCCCCGTCTGTGAAGAGGCGATGAGGCTGGGTCGTACTTGGGCAATATTTGTGCTGCCCTCAGCTCATGAGCCCTTTCACCAAAGTTGGGTGACCTCTGAGTCCCTTCCTACTAGACCAGAGACCCCAATCATGGGCATGGCAGCCCCATCATGTGTGGGTTGTGGGCCTCCCATGCTCCTAAAAGCCCAGTGCAATCAAAATAGCTAAGGATTATTAAAAGCTTTTTGGATTGCAGATGACTGACAGGTATATTCCCATGTGCGCTAGTTATTATTATCCTGTTTATACAGTCCATTTGTATACATTTGTATATATTTGAAGTCCAGAAATGTGACCGATTCACACAGCTAGACTGGAACTTCAACCCAGGCCCTTTACACTCCAAGTTCAAGGCTCTTCCCATCGTGACGTGCTATTTTCAAATCTGAGTGGATTAAAATTAAAATTTTCATTTGAGTAGTGTGGAGAATTTTGTGTAACTCTCTGAGCTGTTTAGCAAAATCTGTATAGCTCACCTTGTTGGTTGTGGGGACACTGGCATCTCCCGCGTGGAAACCTGGCTGGTTTTAACCTTTTCTGCTATTGCAGATGGGGAAAGTGAGGCGGCTGCTATTGACTTTCTGCTGCTGCTTCCGGGTCTGACTTGCACAGTGGCCATGATACCTGGTGCTTTCTTAGCTCTTCCAGTTGTTGATGTTCAACCGAGGGCAGTGGATCCCAAAAATAGCAGGCTCTGGCTCGAATTTCTACCTACATAACTTCTGGGAGCCGAGCTCTCTCTCTCCCTGGCAGAAATGGGTCCTGGACACATGCAGAGATTCTCCCTGGTGGCATATGGTTTTCCGTGGTGGCCGTGACTCAGGAACTCATTGCCATGCTGCCTGACTCTCTACTCTGCCATTGGGCTCCTATCTTGCTGGTGTAGGCTGACTTTGATGTGACCTCGAGATTAGCCACTGCCACGCTGAGGTCTCTCTTCATGTCTTCCTGTTGTTGACCTCATCTTGTCCAGCCTCCAACCCCATCTGATAAAAGAAGGGGGCAAGTATAACAGCTCACACCCCACTATCAAATACAATGTCTTTCCCCAGTCAATTCTTACTCTCCTTTCAGGGTTACAATTCCAAATTTCACTCATGCTTTTTTTTTTTTTTTTTTGTAAGACGGAGTCTCACTCTGTCACCCAGGCTGGAGTGCAGTGGCACGATCTTGGCTCACTGCAACATCAGCCTCCCAGGTTCAAGCAATTCTCCTGTCTCAGCCTCCCGAGTAGCTGGGACTACAGGCATCCGCTACCACGCCCGGCTAATTTTGCATTTTTAGTAGAGACAGGTTTCACCATGTTAGCCAGGCTGGTCTTGAACTCCTGACCTCAACCTCCCAAAGTGCTGAGATTACAGCCCTGAGCCACTGTGCCTGGCCTCCTGCTATTTCTTTCAATGCTCCCTGTGCCTTGACAAAGATCCAGGGGTTGTGTTGAAGACAATATGTGTAAAAGTACCCGGGACTGCACCCTAAATTGTCCTTTCCCTCTGACAAGTGGCCACCATCTCTGTATTAAGCGCAGCACCTCAACAGGCCCTCCGCAGAGAATGGGGGTGAGGACAGGCTGAATGTGGCTTTTGTCCCCTCTTTGTGGTGTTACTTGCTCTATTGCAGAATTGAGCGTTGGCCCCATTATTCCTGAATGAGTCAGAAGTCTCCGCCCCTCTGCTGAACAGGCCGATGTGTCCCTTGACACACACTTGGTAATGGTGCAGTTAAAAAAACAAACTCATAGAGATATGGAAGTGCAGATGTGTAGGGGCCCCATGGATTTTGGCGACACAAACGTCAGCTGTAGCTCAGGGACGTGCTCCTGATAGAACTCACAATTGTGGCAGGCAACCTCTGAGATGAACTCAGATAGTCTTGCCTCCTGACATCCATGCTCTTGTGTAGTCTCCTCCCATGCTGAATAGGGCTGACCCCGTGACCAATAGGATATTCTAGAGATGACCAACTGTGACCTCTGAGGGTGGGTTATAGAAGAAGTGGTGCTTCTGGCCAGGTGCGGTGACTCACACCTGTTATTCCAGCACTTTGGGAGGCTGAGGCGGGTGGAACACTTGAGGTCAGGAGTTCGAGACCAGCCTGGCCAACATGGTGAAACCCCATCTCTACTAAAAATATGAACATTAGCCAGACGTGGTGGTGCATGCCTATAAGTCCAGCTACTCAGAAGAGTGAGGCAGGAGAATTGCTTGAACCTGGGTGACAGAGGTTGCAGCAAGCTGAGATCATGCCAGTTCACTCCAGCCTGGGCAAAAGAGCAAAACTCCATCAGAAAAAAAGAAGAAGAAGGAGAAGGAGAAGGAGAAGGAGAAGGAGAAAGAGAAGAAGAAGAAGAAGAAGAAATGGTGCCTCCCTCCTTGTTCTCTTGGAACACTTACTCTGGAGGATGCTAGCTGCCACCTCATGAGGACATTCAAGCAACCGTACAAACAGGCCCATGGAGCGAGGGCTAACAGTCAGCATTGACTTGCAGGCTGTGTGACCATGGGGCCATCTCAGAAGCAGATCTTTCAACCCCAGTCATGCCTTCAGATGACGGTAGCCTTGGCTGACATCCTAACTATAGTCTGTGCCAGAACCATCCAGTGAAGTCACCCCCAAATTCCTGACCCACAAACACTGTGACATAAGAAGTGCTCATGTTTTGAGTGCTAAGTTTTGGGCGAAATTGTTACACAGCCACTGATAACTGATATACCCATGGCAAGGACACAGGGACTTCTGACTCAGTCTCGATTCTTGCAAAGCGGACACTTGCCTATGTTTCCAGCTCATGTTGAGTTCTATCCATCGAGCCTCCCTGTACTGCTTCTGGTGACATGCAGCTGCACTGAGGCATTTGATACCTGATGTTTCTACTAACTGGATCACTGCAGGAACCTTGGGTGCTTTCTTCTAGGCCTGGTAAAGCCATGCAGGAGATCGGCAGGAGGGCACACATTAGCCCCTGGGCTGCCTGAGCCCTGGCCTGCAGCTACTCACCTCCTTTTCCTCCTGGGGCTTCACTCCCATGCTAATTCCATCAGCTATGAGAGTCCAGCTCGACACCCAGAGCCTGGTCTCACAGTCACTTATGAGGGGCTGTGAGTTCCAGGGTTTCAAAGCAGAGAAGATGGGGCTGATATATTTTGTCCATCAGAAACAGCAGAGCCCTGCCATGCTAGAAGGACTGTTAGGAGGGTATGGTGAGCCTGGCATGGAGCAGGCACTGAATTGGTTGAACAAGTGAGTGACTGAGGGGGTCTTGGGTCTTGCATCCTCCATCATGCTGCTCAGAGAGATGTGGGGCAGAGGTGCTGTGTGTTTGTTTTTTCTTTCTTTTTATTTTATTTTATTTTATTTTTGAAGTAGAGTTTCACTTTTGTTGCCCAGGCTGGAATGCAATGGCACAATTTCGGCTCACTGCAACCTCCACTTCTTGGGTTCAAGCGATTCTCCTGTCTCAGCCTCCTGGGTAGCTGGGACTACAGGCATGTGCCACTATGCCCAGCTAATTTTGTATTTTTAGTAGAGTCGGGGTTTCACCATGTTGGTCAGGCTGGTCTCGAACTCCTGAGCTCAGGTGATCCGCCCTCCTGGGCCTCCCAAAGTACTGGGATTACAGGCATGACCCACCATGCCTGGCCTATTTATTTTTATAGAGACAGGATCTTGCTTTGTTGCCCAGCCTGGAGCGCAGTGGCATGATCATGGTTTACTACAGCCTCGAATTCCTGAGGGGGTGATCCTCTTGTCTCAGCCTTCTAAGTAGCTGGGATTACAGGAGTGTGCCACTATGCCCAGCTAATCATTTTTTGTAGAGATAGGGTCCCATCGTGTTGCCCAGGCTGGTCTCGAACTCCTGGCCTCAATTGATCCTGCTGCTTTGGCCTCTGAAAGTGCTGGGATTACAGGTGTGAGCCACTTGCCCAGTCTGCACTGTGTTCTGGACCTCACACTTTCAGAAAGATACAAGAACACTGGAGTGGAAGAATGGGCATGGATGAAGAGATTGACGGGGACTTTCAAACTCATGCGAGCAAGTACAGCACTCGGCAGGGGAGGCTCACAGCACATCCCAGGTCTGCAAGTCACCAGTGGGTCTTCTTTTGCCACAGGGATCCATCTAGGGGTCTAAGATATGAAGTGAGGGGGAGGGACTTACAGAGAGACACATGTCAGCTCTGCCTGGAGAAGGATATCATGGATCTCAATGGCGTGCCTGGGACTCAGAGAGGCATTGAGTTGCCTGTCACAGGAGTTGTTTATTCCCAGCCAGGTGGCTGGGATGGGAGTCTCAGGAGATGAGAGGACTATACTTTTTTTTCCTGGAGAGGGGCATTTCTCTGGTCTGTGGATCAGGCTCCTGAAAGTCCTGTGGAGGCTGCAATTCTGCTGCTTCCCTGCCACAGACTGCCAATTGGGTTGGGTGAAGGAAGGTCCTATTCTCAACTGGCATTTCCAGGACTTCTCTGTGTGAGATCTGTCTACTTTGGATGGCAATGGTGTATTTGCCTTGGCTGATGGGAGTCCCTCATCCCTTGAGCAGTTTTGTGAAGGGCAGGAGAAATGTGTCACAGTGCCTTGACGCTCCTGAAAAGCGTATGAGTCACTAGCACCAGGGGACCTGGCGTCCTTTTCTCAGTCATTGAGCTTGCGAGCCAGACCTGAATCATCATTCCTTCTGCAGTCCTTAATTATGGGGGAAAAATGGCCTAGTAGAAACCGGTCCTGTGATTCTGGATATGGAAGGATTCTGAGCTTTCTCTTGGGCAGAGGGGTTGGAAGGGGATAGGGGACAGAAGGCAAGGGCTCTGCACGATGCCCAGGGGAGTAGAGTCCAGCCTTCAGCCTCTTGTTTCCCAGAGCCCTCCCTGGTGGTCAGTGTTGTGGTCTTGAGCCCGCTGTAGGCCAGTGCTCACTTGGATCCTGCAGCCCAGGCTGGGGCTGGGGATGAAATCTGTGGCCTGCATCAATTATAGCAAATGCATTGTCCCCAGTCCATGACAAAAAGCCGGGAACTGGAAACTCCCCTGACCGACTCAGCTAGTTCACTTGGCTAGAGCCCAGGCTGGTGGGAACCGGATGTTTTGGGGAGGATTGGCGTCTCTCTCGCTGCCTGTGCCCACGCCACTCAGTGCTTTCCCTTAGAGTCCTCAACCGTGGAACCAGCGTATTCTTTCCTGGGCAGCTGCTCTGCTAACTTCCAACTTGTTGTGCTCTGAGCTCATAAAATCAGAGGAATCAAAGGGAGAAGCTGCAAGCGCTCAGGCCTGCAGGGACCGGTGGCTTTGGAAACTCCAGTTTGCTTTTTTCTTTCCATATGTGGCAGATGTGCCTGTCTAATCTTGTAGTGCCTTGGCCAGCTTTTGCTTTTCTGCAGAGGAAGGTAAAGCAAAGCTGTGGCCAGAGACCCCTGAGGCTGGAAAAACGTTTAAAGCCCTAGGGGGAAGGCTGCCCTCCCAATGCAGATAAAGGAATGAAATAATAGAGCAGTTGTCCATTTGGAATCCTGGGAAAAGCTCAAAATACGACAGGGAAGTCAGATCAGGCTGGGCCCATCTGTAGCACTGAGGGCTGGAGGGGGAATGTTCTGGGCTTGGAAGGCCTCTCTTTCCGCGCTGGTCTCATGAGCCTACTGTCTGTTATTGAATTCGGTTTGCCTAGAGGCCCTGACTCAGTGGCCAGTTTGGTTCCAAAGCAGGCGATGGTTCCTCTTGTTGGAAAAATAGCTGCCCACCTTTTGACCTCGTCTTTTACAAACATGCAGGACGTCCATCCACGTGAGAGATCCCCATGAGTCTCATGAGCATCCCTGGCTGCCCCTTCATTCTTGACCCTGCCCCGTCCCTCCTGGGTCAGGTTTGGATTTGGGAGAAATATTTGGCAAATGTGAAAATGATAGGTTTAGCAAGAGCCTGAGGAACTGGTAGGGAAAGACTTGTCTCGTTCACATTTGTTTTTGAACAGATAATTCATTTTCTTGGTTCACAAATAAAAACTATAAAAACCATGACTTCTACCCAACCCAAGTAACCACTGATACTAATTTCTTGGGTGTCTATGATATACAAGCAAATGTGTGTGTATAACTTTGTACATATATATTTTTTCTTTTTCTTTCCCCCTTTCACAGAAAAGGAACTACAGCGGCCTTTGAGAGAATGAAAAAATACTCAATCTCACTTAGGTTCAGAGACATGCAAATTAAAACTATAATAAAATACCCATGTGGCAAGGCTGACAGAAGTTAGCATTCTGTGCAAACTGGTTTGGACTTTGCTCTTTTCACTTACCTGTGTATATATCTTGGACATCTTTCAAATCAGTACATAAAGAACGTCCTCATTCATTTTTTACAGCTTAATAGTTTCCTATTTATGGACACATCATAAATTTATCTAACTGGTTTCTATTACAGACATTTGATTTGCTTCCAATCTTTTGCTACTATGAACGACACTACCCAGGACGCTTCCTATACATGTAGGAACACTGGTAGAATAAATTATGGCAAGTGGCGTTATTGAGTTAAAGGGTAAACACATTTGTAATTTTGTTAAGGGTTTTCAGACATTTTCAACAGGGTTGTACACTATGCACTGTCACTAGTAAAGAATGAGGGTCTCTCTTTCTCCATAACCTTGCCATGCAGGCATTTCATTGCAGTTTCAATTTGTGATTCTCTTATTAAAGTGAGATGGAGCACTCACTTTAATTCCATTCTTTCAAGACCCATTTGCATCTCCTTTTCTATGAACTGCCTCTTCATCTCCTTTGCCCATCTAAAGAAAAACTGTATTGTTGACTTTGGTCTTTTTCCTTAACGATGCCTAGTAGCTATTTATGTGTTAAGGAAAGACTGGCTGTCTGGGACGTGAGTCACTCCACAGTATTGTTTGTCTTTTAATTTTGCTTATGTTTTGTGGATGTCTAAGCTTTTAAAAAATTAGGTGGTATGATATAGTAATCTTTTTTTGTATGAATTCTGCATTAAAAAAAGGCCTTCTATATTCCAGAGTTCTAGAGGAATTTGCCAATATTTTCTTCTAGTGCTTCTATGGCCTTTTTCTTTTCTTTTTCTTTTTTTTTGAGACAAGGTCTTGCTCTGTCACCCAGGCTGGAGTGCAGTAGCACAGTCTCGGCTCACTGAAGCCTTGACTTCCTAGGACTCAGGTGATCCTCCTTTCTCAGCCTCCTAGATAACTAGATAACTGAGATTACAGGCACGTGTCATTATGCATGGTTAAATTTTGTACTTCTTGTAGAAGTACATGTACATGTTGCTCAGGCTGGAGGTTTCATTTTTTAAATGTTTGTATCTTGGCTGGGTGCGGTGGCCCATGCCTGTAATCCTAGTACTTTGGGAGGCTGAGGCAGGTGGATCACCTGAGGCTGGGAGTTTGAGACCAGCCTGACTAATATGGAGAAACTCCGTCTCTACTAAAAATACAAAATCAGCTGGGTGTGGTGGCGGGTGCCTGTAATCCCAGCTACTTGGGAGGCTGAGGCAGGAGAATTGCTTTAACCCAGGAGGTGGAGGTTGCAGTGAGCTGAGATTACACCATTGCATTCCAGCCTGGGCAACAAGAGCGAAACGCCATCTAAAAAAAAAAAAAAGTTTGTATCTTTAATCCATTTGGAGTTGACTCTGGGGAAAAATGTGAGGCATGGATTGAACTTAACTCTTTTCCAGTTGTTCTGATACCATTTACCAGTACCATTCCTTTAGTGGTTAGAGATATCACCTTTACAATTTATGGAATCTCTGATTATAATTGGGTCTATTTCTGCATTTTCCAGTTTATTCCATTGTTTGGGATGTCTGTCCTTTAGTCAGTACTATGCTGTTTTCATTACTGAGACTTTATAATACACTTTGAAATGTGGTATAGCTATTTTTTCTCATTCCTTTTCTTTTTGTTTCTTACTGTTTTTGCTTTTCTTTCTTTTTCTATTCTTTACCTGGCTGTTTTTTTTTTTTTTTGTTTTGTTTTTTGTTTTTAAATTTGGAAAAGAGAGCTTTATTTTTCATAAAGGGCTGCAGCCTGCAGGGTGGCCATTCTGACAGGTTGGGAAGCATAGCCTCTGGCCAGAAACCAGAAACAGACACTTTGAGAGTCAGAAGAATAAGACAGAAATTCATATTAAATGTGGTTGTCAAATATACATATTCAATAAGCTGTAGGAGGAGTCATGAACATTTAAAAAAGGAGAAACAAGCGTGTGTGCAATTGAGCTTCATGCCTCCCTAGGGGACCCATGTTCAAGACATGGCAGTGGTGGTAGCACAAGCCGAGGATGGAGTTTTTGGTCCTCTGACATCAAATGGTGAAGCAGAGGTCATGGAAGGCCTCTGCACATCCTGCTTAGACTGCCTGGCTATTCTTGCTTGTTTCATTTTTCCATATGAACGTTAGAATCAGCTTATCTAGTTTTTTTTTTTTTTTTTTTGGAAAAAGGTTATTTGTATTGAGGTCACATAAAATTTATAAATTATTTTTAGGAGAAGTGATGTGGTAACAAATCTTTCTCTCTTAGAAGGTAGTATATGTTCCCATTGGTTCTATTGTTCCTTTGCATTTTTAAAGGTTTCTCTCTTAGGCATTTTGCATGCATGTTAGTAAGTTTATTTGAAGGTATTTTATTGTGTTGCCATTGTAAAAAAACCCAACAACTCTTCAAGGATACGCAATTTTTCCCACTCTATCCTCTGCCTGGTTGATACTTGTACATAATACTGTTGTTATCTGTTATGTTAGTGTGTACCATGCTCCTTTTTTTTTTGAGATGTAGTCTAATTCTGATTCTGTTGCCCAGGCTGGAGTGCAATGGTGTGATCTTGCTCACTGCAACCTCCGCCTCCCAGGTTCATGCAATTCTCCTGCCTCAGTCTCCTGAGTAGCTGGGACTACAGGTGCACACCACCACGCCTGACTAATTTTTGTATTTTTAGTAGAGCTGGGGTTTCACCATATTGGTCAGGCTGGTCTCGAACTCCTGGCCTCAGATGATCCTCCTGCCTCAGGCCCCCCGAGTGCTGGGATTACAGGCATGAGCCACTGCACCTGGCCCATGCTACTTTTTTCAGAAAGCCTAGTTGATGTAAAGAATACAAATGTTATTTGGGTAAGTATCCAAAATGAGTATTTCAGAAATTAGAAGAAGGCAGTCCCAAATTGATTTTAGGAAAACCATAATTGGGGTGGGATGCTTAAGAGTGTGCCTCTTGAGAATTAGGGATCCTTCAATATGGTGCCATTTGAGGGATGTAACATAATTTCAGGAACTCATTCTGCACCAAGAATAAAGATGTGTAAGAGCACAAGTAGTTACTTGGAAAATAATTTGTGATGAGCTCATCTGTGGTTGGATTCCTTCAAGTCCTAGAGCACAGAAGCGAAATGCCCAAGGCCTAAATTCAGTGGGAAGCAGGGTTCTCGCTGGCTACAAAACCTGTAGCTTCAGAAAGGAGCAGTGCAGGGGGGCACTGGCCACTGAGGGCCATGGGTCCTCAGCTTTGACCACTCCTCAGAACCCATCAGAGCGAAGCCCCCAACTGCTTCCTCTCTTAGAGCGTGAGGGAAAGAAATGGAGATCTAGCACTTATCTGTTCCTTTGGAGATGGAAAGAAAAACGGAATTCACAGGTGGCCTTCAAGAGCCTGGTGAGAAACAGTGAGTCCATTCTGCTCTGCCTCTGGGATCAGTCAAAGGCAGAATGGGCAGGTGCAGCCCCAGCATCCTAACACCTTTTGCGCCACCAGTGTGGTTTATCCAACCAAGGATTTGGGGTTCATCTGGGACTCGGGGCTCTTTTAGGGAACAAGGTTCATTTTCTTCTTCATCTTCACCTACTACAAATAAGAGGAAGAAGGGAGCTGTTACTGCGCACCCATGCGTTATGCTTGGTGCAGTCTGCATGTCCTCAAGACATGCCTCCAAATCGTTCTCTCTGTTTTTATGGATGAAGACATGAAGGCTCAAGAGGGCAATTAACTTTCTGAAGGCCACTTGGCTAGGAACTAGCTGCTGTAGGGTCCAGGGAGGAGGAGGATGGAGGAAGTGGAGCTCTGGACACCTCCTTCTTCTTGCTTGAATGAGAACAGCTCCGTGTTGTGTATGGGTTTCTCATTGAGCTTTGCTTTGAAGAAAGGATTCTACTTGGAAAGAGTCTGTGTTCCCGTACAGGTCTATTCTATGTTTCTCTTCCCCAGAGACGGGTTTTGAATTTGCAGCACCTCCCGGCTCCTACCCCTACCCCAACCCCCGCTCATACTATAGCCCCAACTTTGCCTAGTGGACTAGAGGGGTCCCAACCCACTGAGGAGCAGTATCAGGTGCTGAAGGCTCAGTGGGGACTCAGGGCTGGGAGATGGCAATGGCAGCTCCCAGCCAAGCTCTGGTCCTCTCCAACTGATTGCCACAGCCAGCTTCAGGCTGGAAGGCCCTGCAGTGGAGTGAAGCTGACATTTCTCTCAAGAGCTACAATGGGGAAAAATGTGGCCAGCCACCCTCTCCCAACTCCCTCCAGACCCTGACAAAAGGATTCTCCAGCCAACCATGCCAGTTAGTCAGCAGTGTCTTTGGTAAGAATTAGAAACTCAGGAATTACTCCAGCCAAGCTGATGGATTGTAAAGGTACTTGAGCTCGTTATATTCTCTTCCAGATTGACTTTTCTTTTGCACTTAATGACGAATAGTCTTTGGTGCTTCTATGAGCTTACTCCAAGGTTTTAAAAAATCCTAGGAATGAGAACTTTTTCTCTGTTTTAAGAGAAAGGGTTCTACTCTGCTGCCCAGTCTGGCGTGCCATGGCGTGATCATAACTTGCTGCAGCTTTAACCTCCCGGGCTCAAGAGATTCTCCCAGTTCAGCCTACTGAGTAGCTGGTACTATTGGCTAATTTTTCAATTTTTTGTGGCGATGAGGTCTCACTATGTTATACCCAGGCTGGTCTTGAACTTCAGCCCTCAAGCAATCCTTCCACCTTAGCCTCTGAAAACGCTGGGATTATAGGCATGAGCCACCATGCCTGGCCTAGAACATTGTTATTAGCATCATCATTACTATCCTCCTCAACCTCTTCTAGCTTCCAACTTGGACTGCATCTAACATTGATGGCTGAAGCCAGGACACCATTCTTATCACCATGACAGCAAACATAATACAATTGAATTAAATAATCGGCTTTTATAGGAAGTGCTCAATGCGCTAGGCCTGATGCCAAACTTGGGAAAACTCAACTTTAGAGATAGGAAAAAAGGACTGTCTAGAGAGAAGAGGTCATTTGTTCCACATTTCTTGCAAAGATAAAGGCAGATTCTGGAAAAACACGGTGCTCTGCTCTCCCTGGTGATTGTGAGCCGTTACAGCTTGTGAAGATCTCACATCCTGGGCAGAATTCCGTGGCCGGAGGGCTGCATTTTGCAGTCAGTGACTGGGCTGCCTGTGGATGGGCAGCTGTGTTCAGACCTGAGCCTCCATGCTTTGTATTCTTGGACTCTTGTCGTGGACCAAGGGATGCAAGAACCTCCTAACAGGCCTTGATCTTTCCTCCGTGGGAACAGGCTTAAACTTTGGGGGAAAGTAAGGCAACAAAATGAGCAGTGCTAATGCAATGTGTAATCTGGTGTTCATCGGGGGAAGACTTTTATTCAGTGGTCTAAGCATTTTACAAATATTAACTCATTTAATCTTCATAGTAATGTTCCCACTTCAGTATTCCTATTTTCAGATGTTGAAACTAAAACACGTATTGGTGACTTTATGTCACCTACTACAAATAAGGGGACTAAGATCACACATCCAGCCTGTTGCAGAGCTGGAGTGGGAGCCCAGGGCATCTGGATTCAGAGTCCATGGTGCACTTATTATTCTGGAAGTATCTATCTTGTGCTGTGCCCTGGGCTTGGCAGTGAGGGTCAAAATCCAATACAACATGGTCCATGGTCCCTTCCCTCTAGTAGCTTACAATCTCTGAGAAGCTTATGTTTTGAAGGTTTTGCCCTATGAGGACCTATACCTCACCTAGTCTTCAGCCCTCTCTACAAGTACATTGAACCACTTAATTACAAGGATTACAATCAAATACTACAGGGATGTGATGGGTAGTTGTGTGTGTGTCCATTCCGCTGGGCTATGGTGCCCTGTTGTTCTGTTAAACACTACTGTAGATGTTGCTGTGAAAGCGTTTTTAAAGATAACATTAACATTCAAATCAGTGGACTTTGACTAAAGCAGATGGCCCTCTGTAGTGTGGGTGGGCCTCGTCCAATCAGTTGAAAGCCTTAAGAGAAAAAGACTGATCTCTCCCAAGGAAGAGGGAATTCTACCTCCAGATGGCCTTCAGACTTGAGACTGCGGCATTCATTCTTCCCCGGGACTCTAGCCTGCATCCTGGCTTGGAGATTTCAAACTCGCCAGTCTCCACAATTAATGGAGCCAATTTCCTAAAATAAATCTCACTCTCTTTCTCTATCCATACGATTGCCTCTGTTTCTCTAGACAATCCTGACAAATACAAAGGAAAACATAACATTCTGGGGTCTCACTAAACAAATTCTTCAGTGGCAAATGACGTCTGTAGGTGGGTAGCTAGAATACAAATGAAGACATCTGAGAACTGTGGAATCCTCTTTACACTTCCTGCAATGCTGATGTGCGTTATGGTGTGTGAGGGATGAATTGAATTTGAGAAGGCAGAGATTCCTTTTTCTGAAGTGTCTCAGCCAGGTATTGGCTCTTACCGTTTCAGCCACAGAGATGGCGCTCCCATCTGCAAGGATGGGCAGGGGTCCTCTCCCTGTCCTCTGAAATAGGTGAGCAAGACACAGAAATGGCTGTGGGGGACCAGCCTGGGCACTGGTTGATGAGCAATGACACAGAATTCGCTGAAAGTACTCTCGGGGACAAGAGTGCCCCCGAAGGACTCCATTGGTGTCTGAGAGGAGTAGAGTTCCTGCAGAGAGGAGACTGCAAATGGCATTTGCCACAATTTACCCACCTCAAAATAGTGACAACACCAGCCTTTGTGAAGCAAATCAAGTGGGAAAAAAAATCACTTTTACAAAATGGGAACAGTGCCTCTTAGTGCCACATCACAGTGATAAGCACTTGGATCTTATTCTGGGTGAGAGTCAAATGAAACCCCAAATGTTCTTTTGAACAAGACTGTTCCACTTAATAGAACTGCCACTCAGTGAGTCCTGTTGTTCTCCCCACGGGCCCGTTGCTGGGCCTTGGAAGCATCCTCACAGAAGACTTGAAGCTTTGCTGCTGATTTAAAGCATCCTCCTGCTCAAGTCTTGGCCAGGAAAAGTCAGGTGTGAACCGTTCGTGAATCAAACCCCCACCTATGAATAGAGCTGGGTTCCTAAGTTCTTTTGTGAGTAATGTGTTGAGATGAAATGGATCTGTGGCACCCTCAGCTGTGGCACGGGTGGAATGGGGGCTTGGGGCTGCCTTGGGCCCCAGTCACCACCAAATGTGTTCCTGATTTACAGACCACTTGTCATGCACAGGTCATCGAACCATCAAGTCTTGCCCCAGTCAGAGAGGGTTGGGCCTTCCTGCCTCAGTTGGCTGAAGGTGTGAGCTCCTTGAAGGCAGGGCTGTGTCTTAGATATTTTAGTAGCCTCAGATGCCTTGCACAGTTAGGGCTGAGAAGGAGGTCAGTCAATATGTGCTTGATTAAGAAAACCAACCCCTCTGCTCTCTGGAAGCCCGTTTTCTTTTGTTTGGTTTTAAGTGGTTAATAAAATCTTGGCTTGCGTAGAGCCTTGGCTCTAACTGAGATGCTGTGATCTGCTGTGAATTGTAGGGATGTGCTTTGCAACGAATCGTGAAGCTTCTGAGGCAGAAAGGATGTGTGGGTGTTCTCACCGAGCAGTCCAACCCTGTCTCCTACCTCAGCCTCGAGCAGTCTAAGGAAGTCTGATAAGGGAGGCAACCACAACATTTGGGAAATTCCTAAGGTCACCAGCTTCCCTCTTTTGAGAGAAGTGTCAGAAGACTTGGGATTTCAAATGAAATGTCTACTTATTCTGTTGCATGGACAGCTCAGGAGTTCAGATATGAGTAAAGAGGATACCAACCACCAGCTACTCTCTTGGAACCATGTACACTGTTCATTGCAGCAAAGCATTTGTCTCTGTTTTGGAATAACTTGCAAAGCTGATGACCCCTAGGAATTCTATAAGAGTTTTGTCAAGTCATCTTATCAGAAACTTAATTTGTAGGGGCAGGCACAGTAGCTCACCCCTGTAATCCCAGCATTTTGGGAGGCCAAGGCGGGTGGATCACTTGATGATAGGAGTTTGAGACCAGCCTAGCCAACATGGTGCAACCCCATCTCTACTAAAAATACAAAAATTGGCCCAGGTGTGGTGGCGTGTGCCTGTAAACCCAGCTGCTCGGGAAGCTGAGGCAGGAGAATTGCTTGAACCCAGGAGGTGGAGGTTGCAGCGAGCCGAGATTGCGCCACTGCACTCCAGCCTGGGTGACAGAGCGAGGCCCTGTTTCAAAAAAAAAAAAAAAAGAAACTTAATTTGTTTTGGCCAAGGAAAACAGGGCTATAAGCACCCTGAAGTCAGACTTGCTCTTTTATAATTATTTTGTCAAAGGGACTTCTCTGCTTTCATTCTCAGCCACCTGTCTTTGTCAAGTGGCTCACGCCTGTAATCCCAGCACTTTGGGAGGCCAATGCGGTGGATCAGGAGGTCAGGAGTTTGAGACCAGTCTGGCCAATATGGTGAGACTCCATCTTGACTAAAAATACAAGAATTAGCCGGGCGTGGTGGCATGCACCTGTAGTCCTAGTTACTCGGGAGGCTGAGGGAGAAGAATTGCTTGAACCCGGGAGGTGGAGGTTGCAGTGAGCCGTGATTGAGCCCCTGCACTCCAGCCTGGGCAACAAAGTGAGACTCTATCCTCTCCCCAGTAAAATTTTACTAATGAAACTTGGGCCAAAGGCTTGGGCATGGGCTTCCCAGGGTAGGGAAAGAGGGAGCAGGCAGGGTTATATTTATTCTTATTTCCCTTGTTAAGGCAAGGATGCTTAATTTTAGTTGTGATGATGGTAAAAATGATGTTAACTAGCATTCACTGAACATTTGTTATGTGCTTGGCATGGTACTAAGCACTTTGCATGCATTATCTCACATAATTCTCTCAACAGCTCCACAAAGTACACTCTATTCCCCCACCCTGAATTTTATGTGTGAAGGTATGAAAGGAAAATAAACCTCAGGAGCGCAAAATCACTAATCCAAGGAAAAGTCAAGCCTGGAACTGCGTCAGGCAAACCTGCCTCCCATTCTATTCCTAAATAAGATAGCTACAAAGATAAAAAAGCTACAGACCTCTTTCACAATTTGCCCACCAGGAAATTCCTTGTGTGCTGCAAGGTCTTTACCCTAAAATGGCTCTGTCGAATTACCTGACAATGTAAATTGATAGCTTATCTTCATGGATGTGGGACAAAGGACAGAACTCAAAGTCAGTCCTCTGCTCACCTGAGACAAAAGCATATCTGATTGTTTTTTCTGCTGTAGAAATGAAGGCATAAGTGACTGTTTCTCTACTCCCGCCCCTCACATGTAAATTGTCTATTTGGTGAAAAACTGATCAAAGACTTAAAAGAATGCAACGTTTGTCTCTTATCTACCCACACCTTAAAAAAATGTCTTCCTCTTTCTCCAATATCTGCCCTTTCCCCTTTAAATAAGACTTGAAAAATCATCTTTGGAGAAAGGCACAGACCTTCCTCCAGTGCGTGCGTCCTTAACCATGGTAAAATAAACTTCCTAAATTGGTTGAGATTCCTCTCAGATATTTTTTGGTTTACAGAGGAAACCGAAGTTTAAAGATGCTGTGGTAGCATGCCCAAGGATCTGTCTTAACTGAGGACACAGAAGCAGACTCTGAGATGAGGATCTGTGTGCAAGAGATTTGTAAGGAAGGGCTCCCTGGAGGAGCCTGGTAAGAGAGTCGCGGAAGCTGGTTTGGGAAGGGGCCAGGGATGATCTCGGAGGGTGGCTTACATCTGAGTCTGCAAGCAGGGATGGCTGCAGGGCCGTGCACCTGTGCAGTCACACGGGCCCCACACTTAGGCCCTACACTTGGGTTGTTGCTCTGCTGTTGTTGCTGTCTTGAAATTCTTCATACTATTTGAACAAGGGATCTGCTTTTTCATTTTGCACTGGGTCTTGCAAATTCTGTAGGGAGTCCTGTCCCCAGGGCAGCTCTGAAGTGTAAGTGCCTCAGAGCTGTCCCACTCGAGGCAAGGGGCTGGGGCTGCATGCTCTCATCACCAGCCATTCATTGGTCGTCTGTTAAGGGCTGCCCCAGGGGGACATGTGTTCCTGCAGGCTACTGGTTCCTTCTCTGTGCAAGCAAAACAGTTGTACTAACCTGCGGGCAATGCCACAGATAAAGAGCTGCAGGTGATGGCTGTTGAAAGTGAAAACATTCTTAGGGGCCTCAGGATTCAAACCTGGGGCTGGAGTTTCTAACCCCTCTTCCTGTGAGAGGTCATGTGCTTCCCTGCCCTGCAGTGACGGTGGCTTCAGTTCTGCTATGAGTCCTGGAGTCCCTGGGCTCCTCCTTCCCTTCTTTTTGTGCATTGCTTCTGATTGTGGATAAAAGGGGAAGTGAAAGAATGATAAGGAAGATTGAGCAGTGGTGCAAACTGCTAGGAAAACCATGATTCACCTTCCTGGAGGTGGCCTGGGTGGGCCACCCACAGATCCATGATGATGTTGCCATGCCAGTTCAGTCTTCCCTTCAGATGCTCAGTCCTCAAGTGTTTTCTAAGAAAACACACATATGTATGTTTTTCTACTTCGTCATCTCCTGTGAATTTCTAAGAAAATGTAATTCTTTTTTTTTTTTTTAGACAGGGTTTTGCTCTGTTACCCATGCTGGAGTGCAGCGGCATGATTGTGGCTCACGGTAGCCTCTGGCTCCTGGGATCCAGCCATTATTTGGCCTCAGCCTCCTGAGTACTTGGGACCACAGGTGTACCCAACCACGCTCGGCTATTTTTTAAATTTTAATTTAAAAATTTTAACATTATTTATTTATTTTGAGATGGAGACTGGCTCTGTTGCCCAGGCTACGGTGCAGTGGCACGATCTCAGCTCACTGCAACCTCTACCTCTCGGGTTCAAGCGATTCTTGTGCCTCAGTCTTCCGAGTAGCTGGGATTACAGGTGCTTGCTACAACTCTCAGCTAATTTTTGTATTTTTTTTGTAGAGACAGGGTTTTGCCATGTTGCCCAGGCTGGTCTCGAACTCCTGACCTCAGGCGAGCCACTCACCTCAGCCTCTCAAAGTGCTGGGATTACAGGTGTGAGCCACCATTCCCTAGCCTTTTTATTTAAAAAAAGTATTTTAATTTATTATTTAGTATTTTGTAGGGATGGGGTTTCACTATGTTGACCAGGCTTGTCTTCAACTCCTGGCCTCAAGCAATCCTCCTGCCACAGCCTCCCAAAGTGCTGGGATTATAGGCATGAACCACTGCACCTGGCTGAAAATGTGATGCTTATGGCTTTGAGTCTTTGTGTTAAGCTCCTCAAACTGTGTGTTTTAAAGAGCTTTTAAAATTTTAGGCTGAAAAATAATAGTGACATGTTTGTTCTTGGTAGGCCACGTGTGTCTGTGCCTACGTATATGGCGTGCATATCCTCTATTACTGCAGTGTAAAGATTCGCCCAAGTGTCATTAGTTTTACAGTTCTATACAAAGTTTACCAGTTTTAACTCCAGGATTAGGTTGTTGAAGTCTTGACTGAAGACTCCTTCCAAATGGCACACTCATGAGCCATTACCAGAAGCTTTGATGGGCCAAGGTGGGCTGATCACTTGAGGCTAGGAGTTTGCGACCAGCCTGGCCAACATGGTGAAACCCCATCTCTACTAAAAATACAAAAATTAACTGGGCATGGTAGCACACGTCTGTAGTCTCAGCTACTTGGGAGGCTGAAGCAGGAGAATCACTTGAACCCGGGAGGTGGAGGTTGCAGTGAGCCAAGATTGCGCCACTGCACTCCAGCCTTGATGACAGAGCGAGACTCCAAAAAAGAAGCTTTGATGGAAAGGAAAACAAGCAGGCATACAAAATGATCCCTTGAAACACCGCATTTGCAGAGGATGGATTCTAAGTCAAGGAGCAGGGACTTTCCTTCTTAAAAAATATCATGACTCCCGCAAACATGCCCATGGGTTGCTATGCAACAGGCACATCAGTCAATACAGGACACATAAATAAGCAATAAACGTGAGGGCGAAATTGCTTTCTGATTTGTTCCACCCGAAACCTTCTGGAAATGTTCAAACACTTCCTGCGTATCTGTGCTATGCCTGAAAAAGTGTCCCTCTCTGTTCAGTGGGCACCAGCTCCTAAGAGCATTTAAAGATCTTGGCTTTGAAAGTTTGACTGCTTGTCCTAAGCTGCTCATTCATCCCTGGGTTGCTGTCCTCACCAACTAGACTGTATATGGGAGAAGAGTGAACCAGGTCTCTTCTAGAATGCAGTGCCAGGACTTTAAAATTGCTGTCCTTTGTCCCCTTTGTGTTCATTATCTTAATGACCCATTACTTACCTCATCTTGCCCTGTTCGTCTTATCCTTAGCATTTTTGCAGTGTGCTTACTTCGTCTTTTAATTAGGTCTGATTCATTGGGTAGCCAAGGTGGTGCACTCATCCTGCTGAAAAAGCATTCATCCATGTGGTTCATCTAGGGCATCTGGCTAAAACCCAACATGCAAACCACTGCTAAACCTCAGCCTTCCTTGCATGGGAAAGAGCAGAAAGTTCTCTCTCTCTTTTTTTATTTCCACAAAATCTACATCCCCAAAGCACGCAGAGAAGCAAATGCAGGCTAGAAGTATCATTGTTTACTCAATACACTGTACAAAGAAAGAGGAAGGAGCAGACGTTTGGCCATCAAAGTGAATCTGAAGGAATCTTCGAAGGAGGAAGAGTTTAAGAATCTAAGAGCAGGCCATGATGACACGACCATTGTTTGCATCTTTAGGCAAGTCCTGATCCTTAATGTCCCTTATTTAAGCCTTTTATGCCCAAATATCTTGTCACCTCCACGTCACAGCTAGTCCCAGCAAGGAGATAACCTGGCCAAGATAGGCACTGTCAGGGAGTTTTCTAGGGAAATGAGGAAAAGTGTGAGTAGGAGGAAGGAGATATGCAGGCTTGATGGACACTCGGGCAATGCTCATGCCAACCCATGTGGAGAGCCCTTTCTGAACTCATCCTTCCAGTCCCCTAAGTACCACTCCTTTTACCATGCCACATAGAACAGAAATCCCAGCTTGGGAAATAGTGTTCTCAACTATTAAATAATTGATTTTTGTTTTTTTTCAAAGACTTCCAGAAGAGGAGACTCCACACCTTCCCATTCCAATATGAAAATCATGACTATATCCAAATAGTCTCTTTCCAAATGCTCATTAATTTTACTTCCTGGGAAATCTCCTCTTTCAACCTCAACTAGGATAGTCGCAGATAGTTCCTATAAAAACTGTCTCTAGATCTACTTCAAACTTGGCTCCCAGAACCAAGTACAGACTTGAAGTCATAGTATTCTCTCTCTCTCATCTGCCACTTCACCTTGGCACACCATGTTATCCTGTCTAACCCCACACCACCTTGGAAAAACTGCAGATGAAAAATTTCCATTTTAGTTTTGATATTACACGCCTGTTTTGTAACTTTCAATTTTTAGTCCCCAAAATGGTACTATCTAATAGATGTTTTGATACTTTTCTGTCTAATGGACCAAGATGGCTGTAAATACAATGCAAATAGACCAATTAACTCCACATTTCCTCAGAAGTCAGGGTAATAGTGAAAAACTGTTTTAATGGATAGAATCCATTATCATCGAGGGCCATAAACTTGAGTCTTTGAAAAAATAATGAATCAGATAGTTTCATACTAATATTGCTCCTTTTTCCTGCCTTTTGAGGTACCTTCTAATATTACCCGAATCTCCTGATAACAAAAGAGTTGAACAATTAGATTCATCGTGAAAGGTTTTACAGTATCTTTTCCTCAGTATACCTATTATAAGGGCCTTGTCTAATTGAAGGACCTAGATTTTTAAAATTGGTATTATTGTTTCTAGCTGTCTGATTTGTACCAATATTCAGATATCACTGATAATTCTGATGGTGAGTGTTTATCTAGATGTCTTGGAGAAAGGCATTTTTCTTTCCACTGTCTGTTTCTCTCTCCACTCCTTTTTTAAGTACCTGTGCTGTTAAAGGGAGTGCTGTCTACTCCTCTTTTATGTTCAGATCCTTGGTACATGGTGCAAATCACCTGGCTTAAGAGATGTTGGCATTTTGGTGACTTTCTCATTCCTTCTTGGGACCATTCTTGCTGGTGCTTGGTTCATCCTTCCCTTCTCATGTACAAAGGACTTGAACACTTTCAATCGACAAAGTTTATGAAATAAATTTGCATAAATCCCTCTTTCTGTCTTTCAAGCTACAAAACCTAGGTTTCTCTGCTTAACATTTGCTTCATTTTACTAAGCCTGACCACACATTGTATAGAATGCTACTTGCTTGTTTCTGAGTGATACCAGGTCCTCAGGGCCTACATACGAGGCTGGTTACATAATTTGTAAGGCCCAGTGAAAAACAGAATTTCAGAGCTCCTTGTTCAAAAATTATTAAGAATTTCAAGTTGGTGACAACAGAGCATCAGACCAAGAGTGGTGCCCTGTGTAACTGCCCACGTCACACCTCCATGGAGCCAGCTCTTCATACATGTATAACTTCATATGAATAACACTAGGCATGATCTGCAACTTAGCCTTAATTTGTTTCTTTACTATTTTTAGTTTGTAGACTAAGATCATTGCTTATTTCTCAGTGCTTTGAAAATATTCCACTGACTTCTGACTTCTACTGGTGTCATCAAGAAGTCTGCCATCCAAAAAAAACTATCAACAGAGTAAATAGACAACCTATAGAATGGGAGAAAATATTTGCAAACTACGCATCTGACAAAGGTTTAATATCCAGCCTCTATAAGGAATTTACATTTATAAGACAAAAACAACCCTATTAAAAAGTGGGCAAAGAACATTAACAGACACTTTTCAAAAGAAGACACACATGCAGTCAACAAGCATATGAAAAAAACTCAATGTCACTGGTCATTAGAGAAATGCAAATTGAAACTACAATGAGATACCATCTCATACTGGTCAGAACGGCTATTATTAAAAATAAAAAAAATTAAAAAACAGATGCTGGCAAGGTTGCAGAGAAAAGGGAACACTTATACACTGTTGGTAGGAGTGTAAATTAGTTCAACCACTGTGGAAAGCAGTATGGCAATTCCTCAAAGAGCTAAAAACAGAACTACCACTTGACCCAGGAATCCCATTACTGGGTATATATCTAGAGGAATATAAATCATTCTACGGTAAAGACACATGCACGTGAATGTTCACTGCAGCACTATTCACAACAGCAAAGATGTGGAATCAACCTAAGTGCCCGTCAATGACAGACTGAATAAAGAAAATGTGGTATATATACAGCATATAATACTATGTAGCCATAAAAAAGGAATGAGATCATGTCCTCTGTGGGACCATGAATGGAGCTGGAGGCTATTATCCTAAGCAAACTAATGCAGGAACAGAAGACCAGATGCCACATGTTCTCACATATAAGTGGGAGCTAAATGATGAGAACTCATGAACACAAAGAAGGGAATAACAGACAGTGGGCTCTACATGACGGTGGAGGGTGGGAGGAGGGAGAGGAGCAGAAAAGATAACTAATGGGGACTGGGCTTGATACCTGGGTGATGAAATAATCTGTACAACAAACCCCCGTGACACAAATTTCCCTCTATAACAAACCTTCACGTGCACCCCTGAACCTAAAATAAAAGCTTTTTAAAAACTCTCCTTTCAAGTTGTTGTTTCTTTGAAAGTAATCTTTTTCTTTTTTTTTTCTAATTGATTTTGCCCTTTGGCAGCTTTTCCTTATAATGCCTCTAGATTTTTATATCTCTTTTTGAACTAATTTTGCTTCCTGAATCTGATTTTCATCTTGTTCTAGAAAACTGTCAGATGCTATCTTAAAATATTGCTTCTTACCCCATTCTTTCTTTCTGGAGCTGCTATGTAATGCATGCTAGAGCTTCTCATTTCATCTTCCATGTATTTAAGTTCTCTTTCACATAAGAAATATCTTTATCTTTCTGTGTTGCATTCTAGGTAATTTGCTTCCAAATCATTTCCTGGGTTATCAATTCTCTCCTTGGCAATCTTTGCCCCATTTATTAAGTTTTTATTTTTAATGTTACACCTTTCATTTCTAGAGATAACATGTGGTCCTTTTTCAAATACGCCTGATCTTTTAAATTTATTTGCTCAAAATTTTGATTTCTCCTTTTACCTTTCAGTTATTTTAACAACAATTCATATCCTCCTTCTGATAGTTCTATTATCTGATGTTCTGGGGGTTCTGGGGACTCATTGCCTGTGTTGTGTCTGTTTATTCTTGTTTGTAGTGCACTCTTGCTCATGTCTCTGAACGCATTTTGTAATTTTCGGTTGTGAGCTTCTATTTCAAAGAATACACTCACTATGGGAATCTTGTGCGGCAGAGGTTGAGGATCGGTTTCTATAGAGAAGTTTTTCATTTACTTTGGCAAGTGCCCTTGTGATATTGCGACTCCTTTTATGTTAATTAATTGACGTGGCTTTCCTAGACCATACAGGTGAGTAAACTTAAGCTCCAAACCCATGTGAAGTGTGGTCTGTGGTTATGAAACTTGAGGTGACCTTGTTTTCCCTCAGCGGATCTCCCACTGCTCAGGCAGCCAAGTGTCAGCACTTTTTCTCGTGCTCAGACCTTCTTTATACTCAGTCTCTGGGATTTCCTTCACTCATTTCAGCTGTGCTTTTAACACCACACTTATTATTTTTGTACAGCATATTTAGGTGTTTTTGTGGCTAGAGGCTTTTCAGATTCTCCTTTATGATATTGCCAAAATGATAGTTCTTGTCATCCTGAATTTCTGAACACAGAAAAAGCTTTCCCATGATGATTACAGATTTTGAGATCTCTCTAGATGCTAGGGACATCTTTAGAAAGCAGGCCAAGAGCCTTTATCAAACTTACGGCAATGCTATTGTACTGATCAGAAAATATCACTTACTTTTGCATGTAGATTTTATTTAGATGAGAGTTAGGTTTTGTTCTGCAAAGAAAATAGCTAAT
This sequence comes from Theropithecus gelada, assembly GCF_003255815.1. Taxonomy (NCBI): domain Eukaryota; kingdom Metazoa; phylum Chordata; class Mammalia; order Primates; family Cercopithecidae; genus Theropithecus; species Theropithecus gelada. The sequence continues at coordinate 208,664,554 of NC_037668.1, read as the reverse complement.
GTATTCTATGCTAAGAATGACGGCAATACACAGCGGTTGGATTTATTTAATAAAATGTGAGGTGTTTTAAAAAATCTTAGGAATTTGAACACACTGAGAGTGTTCAATGAAAAAAGAAAAAAGGCAGAGGAAGAGGGTGTTTCAGTTGCCTGCACTGTACATACTCGCTGGTTTTTAATAATGCAAGGATTTCTCTCTTCTGTTCTGCTCTTTTGATGTTGAGTTTCCTGCCCGTTAAATATCTGCTTTATCAGAAAGTGAGAAAGCCTTCACCCAAAGAAACAGTACAGAAGAGAAGCCAAGTAACTGTAAAAGGTTTCACAGCCTGGTCAACAGGGAGGCAGCTGGCGATCACTTCCTGCCCCACCCTGGAGGAAGGAGCTACTGAGGAAAAGGACATCTAAGCTGAAACAACTTCAGGTGGTTCCTGTCCCTCTCTAGAGACTTTAAAGTCTCACTGCATGGAATGCCCTTGATATGCAGACTGGGAAAATCTAAGCCTGTGGACCAGGAAGAAAAGTCATTCATTTATTCATTCATTTATTACTTCTACTACTCATGAGAGTCAAGTGAGGGCTCTCTGGGGACTTTAGGTGAGAAACTTTCAATATGGCTAGAAATATGCACTTAACTATTTTTTTTTTTCTTTTGGATTGACAGTCTTATTTACTCTGAATACAGGGCATTCATAATGTTCATTGTTGCTGCTACTATTCTGTGAACACATGTTTAGAAAAAACGTGGTGCAATGGCATGGGAATTCTGAGTCCATTTGTTCATCCATTTTTTTCTTTCAAATAATATTTATCCAGTGGCATGTTATATGGAGCTTTGTACTGGGTGGTGTGGGGCTAAAAAGATGAATGATAAATAGTTCCTACCCTTAGGAATCTCAGTCTAATATCATGTGGGGGATGGGGCAGCATATTTACAGAAAGAAATGCTACATGGGGCATATTTAATCCACAAATGATCTAACTGAAGAATCAAAATAAATATTTCCATACATTTTAATTGTGGTAAAATATACACAACATAAAATTTATCGTTTGAAGCTTTTTTTTTTTTTTTTTTTTTTTTT